>NC_133488.1:16991341-17185717 GCF_025370935.1 Choristoneura fumiferana
GTTAAAATAAAATGTAGAATAAAAATATATATTAGCACAATAGTAATCTCTCCCAATGTTAGTACCTTATATTATAACAGTAAAAAAAAAACATTTATTTCAAGTAAACATATAAGGTGCTTTAGGGTAATTCCGTAAACGGGGTTATTCCATTTATTTAAAATTCTCCTAAACGTGTTGATGTTTAACCACTGGCAGCACTTAAATGGACGCCCCATTTACCGCTCCTCGCGTCTCTCCAGATGATGCGAGGCGCTGACATCGGTTGGACGTGCAATATATATTTTTTGGGTCGAGTGCATTTCGTGCCAAAAAGTTAAATACGAAATAACCCCAACACCGCTAACTCTAAACCTGATAAGTTAGCAAGATTGAACTATTAATGTTATGACAAATATCGTTTTTTGCGAATGACTGTGTCAGTCTAAAAGGCCTAGCTATAGTTTAAATTTTTTCCCGAATTACCCTTTAGGGGTTATTCCAGTGAAGTGATTCCCGAAATAACCCCAGCTTACTTTAGTATGGTAATTGTCTGAGGTATTCAAACTTTCAACTTTTCAAGATTTACATTTTTTTATTTGTGGTGCCAACCTCCATCTATGGACCCCAGCCAACCTTACCTGCCCGTGGTGCACCCTGCCGTCTGACAGACTGGGCTCTGGCAGCTGGCTGATTGCGGCATAGCGCAGCCAAAATCGGCACAGTTAAGTCCCCGGGCCCCGGATGGGCTGCAGCATCGGCGGTGGAATAAAACTGTGCCTACGATCGCCAACTCGCATGCCCAGTGTGGGGATTATGGGCAAACCCTACCAGAATAAGCGCACGGCAAAGAGATGGCCCCCAGTTCCGGTCGCCCCGCTATTCCTTGCCATAGTAGCGTTCATGGTAACGGTAGGGCAGAGGATGCTAAGAATCCCGGTCGATCCAAGGCTACCTAAGTAAACTGACCCTGGCTACCTAGAACGGACGGACTTTTAGGACTCTTCTAGCGCAGTTGGAAGTGGAGCTGGAGAACATAAGGGTGGCATATTCAGGAGTTAAGTGAAATACATAGAGAGGGCACCATCATCTTAGACTCGGGCCACCTTCTGTACTTCGCGAGGATGATCAAAAATCACAGGGTGGCGTAGGGTTCCTTGTTAATAGATCCCTCTCTAACAACATTAAAGAGATCTCCAGTGTGTCGAACAGGGTAGCGTACCTGATACTTCGGCTATCAAAACGATGTAGCATGAACTTTATTTAGTTGCTTGCATACTTGCTTCTTTGAAATGATTATGGTTCACGCGAGCGAAACATGCTCACTTGCAAGCTTGCTTAAATGTTTGCTTGCATGCTTGCTTGCTTGCATACTTGCTTGCAAGCTAGCTTAATGATTGCTTAAATGCTTGCTAGCATGCTTGCTTGATTGCTTGCTTCATTGAATGTTTATGATTCACGCGAGCGTAGCCGCGGGTAAATCTAGTTCAAAATATTAAAGTGACATGGCATTTCTAATTGTTTTATATACTTACTAGTATATTCCCGCGGCTTCGCTCCTCTCCCCCTATTCTGCTATTCGGGGCGGAGACAAAATCTACAATCCACACATCAAAGATCATAATAATCTGTCCAGCTGTTCAAGAGTTATAAATGGTGTAACTAATCCAGCTTTGTTCTATAATATATGTAGATTTAATATTCCTTTGCGGCAAATTTTGAGAACCACATTGCGTTTGTGGGGTTATTTTCGGAATACAGATATTGAAAAAATCTGTAACTGTGGATATTACTAACGAAATAAAAAATAAAAAATGAATGGGGTAATTTCAGCCTAAAAAGAAATATGAACCTTGAGCCAAATTATAATAAAGTCCACCTTTCAATAACACGCAGAATAACCCCGCTATATTCCGAAATAGCCCCTGTGCAAAAAAATAAGTAACTAGTTTTTGAATACCAAAATTTCCATAAATCGATCATATTTTAGAAACTTTTTTATATAGTATAATAAGATCGATTAGTGGAAACGACAGAAATATCCTAAGACTTTAAATATAATGTACCAACTCGGAGTAATTAACGAAATTACAAACGTCATGTCAACTCATCAAAAATCCACGTGGAATTACCCAAAGCACCTTAGAAATTGTTCTGCCCTCTTGTTCCGAGAGGAGGCCTGTGCCCAGCAGTGGGACGTATATAGGCTGGGATGATGATGATGATGATAGAAATTGTACAGGTACTATTTATTCCTACTATTTAGAAAAACCCACTATTAAAAACTAAAAGGATAAAAATAGGTCTAGTGGTCTAGAACTCTGCTAAGTAGCTAATTTAAAGTTCACCAGTGGGGACCCATTTAAATCATGACCAGCTGAAAAATTCTAAGTAATGGGTCCCGACTGTTTAACCTGAAATTTTGCTACTTAGCAGTTCTAAACCACTAGACTTATTTGTTTCCTTTTAGTTTTTACGGCAGTCAGGGTTTTTGATTTTTTAAATTTAATGTTTTATTTTGTATTTTTTATTTATATTACTGTGAAAATGGTAGATTAAAAGTATTATAACCCCGTATATTATGAATGGGCTAATTATTAGCTTTCATTTGATACCCATATTGTTACAATACAAAAAAAAAAATCATTCCTCCGCCATGTTTTTGCCAACGCCATATTGAAATATTATACCCATAGCCTATGACACTCGTACAGTAATGACAAATACAGATACCTCATATGTTAAAATCCTTTCAGCCGTTTAGGCTCCAGCGAGGACCAAAGAAATGGACATACATACATACATAAGCTCGAAAAACATAACCCTCCTTCGGGCAGTCAGGTAAAAAGAAAGGGTGATATAGTTATTTACTTTAACATTTTAACTACAATTAATATTTTATTTGTCTCATGGTATATATGTGTGCCAGTCACAGGTCACAGCAACAACACATAAGTATAGGCAGTCCCTATCATAATAAGAATGTTGTTGGGGCCAGCCCACTTAGGTATAGTAATTTTATTGGTCACTAAAATAATTTTCTCTTTTTATAAAAAAAATTCAATAAAATGAATCCAATAAAAAAGTGACGGTACAGAAAATGTAGTATTAAGCTTAATTGCAAAAGAATCTAATTGGGTATGCGAAATAATATTTCATTTAATTCATAAAAGATTAGTTTAATTACTATATTTGATTGATAATTTTAATTCCACAATAGTATGGTAGTATCATTAATTAATTGCATCATTAGGATACAATAACTTACTTATATATAGTCATCACAAAGGCATCGTATAGGTTATGTTGAAATCAGCAACCCGTGAAAAAGCTGAGATTTCATAATTATACTAGCTTTTAACTACATACCGACTTGGTGAGACTCTGTAAGCATGCATGCTGCAACTTTTACACCCTTTAGCAATTGTTCAAAGTTGTCCAATTCATATATTTTCACCGTTTTTGTCACGACATACTCCGTTTTCGCAGCCATACTGAACTCGCGAAAATTGAGTTTAATTTGACTCAAATGTTATAATTAATAATTATGCAGGTAATGCTGAAGAGTCACATCACATGTTCACGGCGTGCGTGAAATAATACGCTAATGGGTTTTTATGCAAAATATTATGCAATTTAGTAGGACCTATAAACATATGTTTTTGACATTATTGATGGCTGGCTGACGCAGTTAAGGCGTTTTTGATTCAGTGCTAGTAAATTATTTAATCTAAACTATAAACATCTGAAACACATGTCAGAAAAACATTTTAATTAATTTTGTAGGAAGTTGCGAAATAAGTAATATTTTTGCTTTCTTTTGTTCAGTTTTGTAAATTGTCCAAAAGAAAAATAAATCCATCTCAGCGTGTGCTGCCACCTACTGGTTTACGAGATCAATACATAATTGACCAACTGGCGCTTTGCTTTCATTGCGTACTACTCGCTAATAGATGGCAGAAGCAAAGATATTAAACATTAGATTTGCTAGTGACTAAGAGATGGCGCTAATATAAAAAACGGCGCATATAAGACAATATTAAAACAAATGAATAATAAAAAAAACATACAGTCGAATGAGGGCTATCGCGTATGAATTCGCCGCTAGAAGCGCTAGAGTAGCGTGAGGTCTCCGAAATGTCAAATCTCAAGTTTATGGGTGAGCTACGCAGGTTTATTTATAATTAGAATATTTTTGTTAATATTTTGCATTACCTGAAATTAATTATGGCACCCCTATTCAATCTACATGCCTGTCAAATAGCATTTTTGAAATCACACATGCGACTAGTTGACAAACTAATTAGTTGTAATTTTGTTAGTATTCCACTTATCTATAATGTCTTAAACTTTCGTGATTTTCACTCATAGTCAAAATACCACGCCCAGGACCACGGCCATTGTAATGTTGCCGAAACGTCGAGGTAAATATTACTCGTGTGTTAGCGCGTGATAAGTCCTGTGCGTGGTATTTTGACTATTCCACTTATCTGTCAAATTCAGCACGATTTTGCCCACTTTCGAATGGTATTTTCGAGTGATGTGTCTGGAAGTTTCGGCTGTAGGCATATTGTCAGTCAGTCACAGTAGATTTACGTACGTTTAACCCGTCACGCGTCCTAGAGACTGCGGGACATGTCCAGACTTCTGACTGGTTGTCTCTAGGACATTTAATATGTATTTAAGTATGTATCTATCTATATAATTATACATAATTATATTTATCCGTTGCTAAGTACCCATAACACAAGCTTTGCTAAGCTTACTTTGGGACTAGGTCAATTGGCGTGAATTGTCCCGTGATATTTATCGATGCAGATTAAATTTGTAGGTATGAATATAAAAGTTTGTACTACTACTACCCAAAACCAATGAATAGAGAAAATAAAATTAAATGTAAAATTGAGAATTCACGAAAAAAAATCGGCAATACCCCGCAGAATTACGAGTATTAAAAATCGATTGAGGCTCTGAAAATAATATCGTTACGCGTTTTGGAAGTGTCTTACTTGCGTAACTTCGATCCATTTGGTGCCTGCAGGGCTACTACGAAACTCGAAACTCGAAGTTCGTGTCGTGCGGTCTCTCTGACACTTATACTATTTAATACGAGAGCAAGAGGGACGGTACGACACGAACTTCGAGTATCGAGTTTCGTAGTAGCCCTGTTGGCAAAATTCGAACTTCGTATATTATTTAATAAGAGAGTGAGAGGGACGGTACGACACGAACTTCGATTTTCGAATTTCGTAGACTTAGCCCCCTTGGTCGCGATTCAAGAAGAAAAAACGTAGGAGGGAAAATGTTTATTCAGACAACAACAACAGATGTGGTATATAAATTTAATGAATAACTTGTTGACAGCAAATAAGATCTTTAATTAGACAAGGTACTTACAGCAGTATAAAATAATAAAAAAAATTACAGCCGCCTAATTAATAAGGCCGCCTGTTGCTTACCTTGGAATTTTCTCTCTGTGTACCTGTTTTGTGTAAATATCACTATTTCTGGTGTACAATAAATACCGTAAACTGCTTCAACTTTGCCCTCTGGCCCCGACATTGCCCGAGTTGATTTAGAGTCGATAACTTAGCACTCTTATAGGTTTTAAGCTTTTATCTACACGGGAATTATTATTACGGGGGGATAAAAGTTTTAAAACCTAAAGGGTGCTAAGTTGTCGACTCTAAATCGAATCAGGCCATGTTGGGGCCAAAGGGCAAAGTTGTAGCAGTATACGGTAGTCATTGTATTGTATTGTATTAAATTTAAAATTGCGACTGCATGAAAAAACCGGTCTTTGAAAAATACTGTTAACAAAAATGATTTTAATAAAAATAATTATATATTTTCAAAAAGTTATTTATGTTCCCTTATCAAAATGGTTTTAATTACTCTTACATTAGTAGTAAAAAACGTAATTAAAATGCTAATTGCCGTCTTATATACCTAAAAGCAGCAAAGTAATGAGCATCGGCACTATCGGCATAATACCGTCGCCAAATGATAAATTTACTATTGTTTCTTATACCTTATGTGGTTTGTTATTACCAGAAAGAAGAGTTTTGTGGCAGTTTAGAGTGTGAAAATAGTAATATAAGTGTGTGTGGGATCAGAGAAGAGAGTGAGGGAGTCAGGTTGAGGTTATTTCAGGATGAATGCGAATTATTAAAATATGGATGCAAAGTTGGAGACGATGAAGGTAAAAACAATACAATAGTATCTAATAATAATAAAGCATCCCTCCAGGCTCTCAACACACCATCCGCATACCAGATAGCAATCATCCTCAACAAATGCCGTATAGTAAAAACAGGTAGGTTTAGGTCACAAAAGTAGGAGCTCCGCGTCAGCGGCGCTCCGTCGACACTGTTCTGTGTCGATTGAAATTAGGAAAAACGCGATTGTGAAAATAAGCTTCAGTAAAAAACCATAGTGGGGAAAAAAACATACGGGAAAAATGCGAAATTTTTCTACTAGGAAATAACGGTTTTGGGATTAAATACTCGTACAGAGGCGTAAGTAGCTTGGGTAAATAAGCCGCACGGGGCGGAAGAAATTATTGTCGCCCACATACTCGTATTTAGGTATTGAAAATAAAAGACTATAGTAGCGAAGGCTTAGGCGGTGTTTCCAGTCGCTACAATGAGCAAGTTGTCATTATTGTAGTATTCATTTATCTCTATAGAAAGAAATTCCCTGATTTCGTTACGGTATAAGTAACGAAAAATTTCGTTCTCATTATATTCGGTCTGATAGTAGGGGCGATAACAGTTATTTACTATGGAAGTCATAGGCGTATATAGATGGGGGGGGGCCTGAAGTGCCTATAGATTCATAGTCAGTACATTTTACTTCTGTCACAACATCCTTAACAAAAATATACTCAGTGGCACAAAATGTGGCCCACTCTACATACAAAATTTCTTATGACTGCATACATTTGAGAGCCAGATTTTTTGCCGCGCAGTAGGTATACTTAATATGTTTTACTGATGATACTCTAAAATTACATTGACATTGTACCCCAGTCACCTAATACCTTCGCTCTAAGTAAAATCAACATTAATTGAAATAAGCAATTTTCTTGCATTAAAAATTAGGTCAAGTAATTTGCGAATATAATTCTTCAGTAATCCATCAAAATTTATCACCGCGATTTAATAATTCTGTAAAAATCAGGCGAAATTGCTATAAGCCTATTTACTTCATAATTTATGTTCTTTGTCTGTTGTTGGTCTTTGGAACAACTTTGAGAAGGAGGCCAAGCGGAGGATTCAGCTGGGCTGGGCAGCATTCGGAAAATTACGTCAAGTTTTCTCGTCATCCATACCGCAATGTCTGAAAACAAAAGTTTTCAACCAGTGCATCCTACCCGTCATAACATACAGAGCTGAAACGTGGACACTCACAGTACGGCTCATCCACCACTTCAAGGTCGCTCAGCGAGCTATGGAACGAAAATGTTCTGTTCAAAATTACAATATTAGGTACTTTTTAGAAATTTACGCTCGACTAATGGACAGGCCCTCTGTTCAAAATTCAAATAGCAAATAAAAAATTGTTGCGCGGTTATTTCTTTTCTTTTATTGTTTATGAAGTGGCGTTTTAAATACTTGCATATTTAGCAAACAGTTTAAAAATTGAAAACTATTTTAAAACTAGTTGGACTATGCATAATAAAATGAATTAAGTAATCCTTAATAATTGAATAGATTCATATTCATAATCATTAATTATGTTAAACGAAACTAAATCTTATAATAAACTCTTCTAATTAATTAAGTATCTACCTACGTACATTTTAGGAGCCCAAGCAAAACAACCAGCTAATTGTTGTTTTCATTCTCAAGAAAAACATAAATACTTTAAGCATGTTCAAGTTTCTATTTTTGTTGAAAAATCCCTTCATATTATTAAGACTAAGAATCCGTTTCAGCATTCTGTGGGGGTAATTATATTGAATAGAGTTATAATTAATGATATCGTCTCAGTTAATTCTCTCATTAAATAAAACCAGATGGTATCATAGGCAATTTAATATTTACTAGAGTTTGATGGAATAGGCCATAAAACATATTTCATTTCTGCTTTTATTTCAGCTTACGGATTAATAAATTTGGAATATTGCGAAGAAACATTTTCGTTAAAAACAACTGAAGCTTCTAATTGTTTACAAGAATGTGAGCCTGATTCGCGGACCATATGCGGCATAAGGGAAGAAGATGCAGGTTTCAGAATAAAACTATTTAAAAACAAATGTGATATGATACAACATAACTGCAGAAGGAAAGTAAACTTTTCCGCTACTGATGACTATGTATGTAATAATGATGAAGCTAGAACGGAAGTCGTCGAATCTAAGAAAACTAATAATACTTTGATTATCGTGGACGCTTCTTTATTTTATGATGGAAATATCAACCATACAATAGACAATTTCTTCGCGGCGACACACGTTGTCAACATGCCCTTGCAGGTAATGTATCTATTGTACCTACTTTCATATGGTTAGGTTTAAACCTGGCCCTATACTACAAAGTACAAAATTCGAACTTCGTATCTATCGCCGCCCCGCTAAGGCTTATACTCGTATTATTTTTATATAATACGTATAAAAAAAACCTTTTGTTTAAGTCAAAAATTATGGTATCGGGTTACTATGAAGCTGCTAAATTTTGTTTTGAATTTGCGTGACGGTTGTAGTTTATTTTTGTTTTACTTCTGACTGGAATTTTTTAGGCACCCGGCACTTGCAAAATATTTATTAACCTTTTTTTTAACGTATTTAATTTAACATAAAAAATACTTTTCATCCATTAATCAGTTCGGTGAAGGTCGTTCTTAAATGGATCTAAGACTTTTCTAAGGTTTTTTATTCCCCGCGCGATAGGAAATTAAAGGTTACGATTCAGAAATAACTTTTTTATTAAAAAAAAATATTTTTAATACAAGCTTTTTTGCAAACTGTAATTTTTGTTCACTGTACGTGCACAGTCATCGAAACTACATTTTCGCATCAAATTACAATTCGATCCTATTATTAACCGTTGAGGAGTGCCGCCATGCAGGGACGATCCTGCCAGGACCACCAGGACGTCACTGCCAGATTATTGCATTGTCACCAGATTTACATAAGTATGCCAAATTTCAAGTTAATTCGATAATGTAACCCAAATAAATAAACAAACAAATAAATAAACGAACAGGGCAAGTTAAATAAAAGTTATTTATGTGGCTGGTGCATAATGAGAGGCATTAAAGTACGAGTGTGGTTTTATGAAACGAGCCGAAGGCGAGTTTCATATTAAGATCACACGAGTGTTTTAATGCCTAATTATGTATAGCCGCATACATAACTTTATCTACATGCATATCATAAGTTTTCTATAATATGTTCAGATATGGCCTGTATTTTGACTTTGACTTTGACTTTGACTTTGACTTTGCCTTTGACTTTGGCTTTGACTTTGACTCTGACTGACTTGACTTGATTTTGACTTTGACTTTGACTTTGAATAATAATTATTATCTACATGCATGTCATAAGTTTTCTACAATATGTACAGTCACGTCTAAAAATATGTATACAAAAACAAGGTTGCATAAATATGTAGTCATACATTGTATCAAAAATATTTATCTATTACTGACACCAAAAAATTGTATTCATTAAACTTTTTCAGTATTATGTAATCACAAAATGCTTCAGAAAGTTGCATACTTAAATAAATTCCATTTAAATGTATCCACCTCGTAGGCAAAAATAAGTATACATGAATGGGTTCCATATACATATAACCACACCAATTTGGCAAATATTTGTATACGCCGTTTGATTCATAAATATGTATCCAGACTGCAACAACAAACCTTGTCTGACTGGCATAGAATCGTAAGTTGTATATTTAACTGATTTGACAATTCACGAAAACAGTGCGGACTTGTCACTGCATACGTCTATCTCACGATTATTCTATGACGCACTTGACAGTCCTTAGATTGAATTGACTTGTAAACATTGAGTATTTCAGTTTAGGGTCATTCTCAGAAAGGTGCACTAAGCATTTTTTTATTTTTATTTTAATTATATTGTTAATTGTTAGTGGTAGAGCCGCACTTGTCCACACTTCCAACACTTCACATTAAAGTGAATAGATAAAGATGTATAGACTAAAGATAGAAAACACTACCTATTTGTAACTTCAGATAGGTTATATATTATAAAAGAAAGTCACTGGCTTCATGGAAGAACTTCATTTTAAAATCAATTACTTACATATACTTATACTGTCAAGTGCAAGATCGCCATTCTGTCATCGTCATTCAGAAGCTGTCTTCTATAATTAAAATTACAATGATTAAAGATTGCAAATTATAGATGCTTCAGTGGATCTGTCCTCAGTGGATGACCCGAACAACTTGATCGCTTTGGCTTAGTCGATATTAATGACCACTCTGGACGTTTCCAAGTATTTGGTGATCTACATCCAGCTCACTCCAGTCAGTTCATCCCCCATTTTCTCCCCTTAAGGGTTGCTTTTGGAGATAAAAACTAAGTACCCTATGTTCAGCCCCTTGACAGTCGAAACCAGTCGGTTTCGACGTGATACTGGAACAGACAGAGTTACTTTCAATTCATCACTCCATAGTATAAAACAAAGTCGCTTTTTTTGTCTGTACGCTTAGATCTTTCAAACTACGCAACGGATTTTGATGCGGTTTTCACAAATAAATAGTGTGATTCACGGTGTCTATGTATACCGTAACCGTGTTGTGCCGGAACGGGTCACCAGTATATAATATTATTTTAATGGAGTATGGATTCGTAGTATGTATGTCCCTGCCCGCATGCAGGTTACGAAAGAGACAGACATGTAATCTTAACAAAACAGTAATTCTTCAAAAAGAATCAAAATATCAAATCGTGTTTACATATTTATGAATCAAACGGCGTATACAAATATTTGCCAAATTGGTGTGTTTATATGTATATGGAACCCATTCATGTATACTTATTTTTGCCTACGAGGTGGATACATTTAAATGGAATTTATTTAAGTATGCAACTTTCTGAAGCATTTTGTGATTACATAATACTGAAACAGTTTAATGAATACAATTTTTTGGTGTCAGTAATAGATACATATTTATGATGAAAATGTGTGGCTACATATTTTTCAATTTTTTTTGTGTATACATACTTTTAGACGTGACTGTACAGATATGCATTGTTAAAAAAAGTATTACCGATACTTTAATGTAAACATTAAGATGCACCCGCAGATACCAGGTTTCTTAATAAAGGCCATTTGATAGTCGTTTCTGAACATATTATAATAGGGAAGTTATGATATGCATGTAGATAAAAGCTTGTAAAAACGGCTTTGGTGACATCCAACATCTGTAATTGAAAGCTTTACAAACTGAAACAAAAACTATCCTAAAAATTACTCAATCCAAAATTCGTAGACGACTAGACGCAATCAAAGCAGTTGAATAGTTATTAACTACTGTTAGGATCGGATCGGAAAGCTATAACTGAAGAAAGTGTTTTACCTACTTCAGGAGTTGGATAAGAGTGTTGTAAACGAGACAACTCGACGGAGACTGGTCGCTAACGCCGGTCCGGTCGTCATCTATCAGCCCTGGGTCAAGATCCCGAAGAACGTCAGCGAGGATATCTACCATAGACCCACACTGGCCTCCTGTTACCATAAATGTCCAACGGTAAGCAATCTACGTTGGCACTATAACGCACTGATCCCACCAGAAGCGAGTAGGGCAACAAATAGTTTACGTCAAAGTCGACATATCTTTATTCAATTTAGGCTGTATAATATAAAACAAAATAAAGGTAACTAAAACTACATACAAACTAAAATTATAAATAAAAAAGTTGCCCAAAATCACTGCCAGGTGGTAAGGTGCCCAGAAGGCTGGCAGCATTACCACGCTGTATGGCAATGCTTAATCTTTGTGCTAAGAAAAAGCCAGCCCTCTGGTCACCCGAAGCCGTAATCAATTTGGACGACAATGATTTAAAAATATTAACAGCACTCAAACCCCAAGGACCCATGGTTTCTACCCCAAACGGCTCAAAAATGTAGGCACTACTGATGCCTACATATTTGCGCAAATAGAAATAGAAATATTTGTTCGCTCTTCGCACGTATACTCGTATAAAACATAATAAAAATACATTAAAAAAATAAAACAATATGCGAAATCGCGAAGCGGTCCCAGCTCAGCAACAGCAACAACAGTCTATAACAAGTTCTACTTATGAATGTAAAAAAAAATGTCTACCACCGGTTCGGAAAAACCTCTGTTGAGAAGAATCCGACAAGAAACCGGAAGTTGGTGACACAATATATTAGTCATTTGTACCAGTATGGTGGTTCTTCAGGGCTCTAATTACGGAATGACAAAAAAGAAAATGATGGTCATAGCGCTGGTACCGGCGGCCCAATCGAACGTGGGTGTTAATCGAACGTGTCGGATAAATAACGAGTGTCGAACGATTTGTTCCACAAAAATGCTTGTATTTTCCGATAGTCGATAAAAAAAGAAGTTTAAAATGTTTTTGTTACAGAAATGCCCAAACACTTATGCCCCTGTGTGCGGCGTACCCGGTATGAAGGCGCGCGAACCCAGCCTCATGTTTCAAAACCACTGCTATATGGATGTAGCTCAGTGCAAGATGAACTATGAGGACATTGGACCAACTGCTGTCTCTTCTGGTCGGTATCTACGTTGACACTGACACATCATCATCATCATCATCAGCCGGAAGACGTCCACTGTTGAACAAAGGCCTCCCCCTTAGAACGCCACAATGAACGAAAACTCGCCACTTGCATCCACCGGTTTCCCGCAACTCTCACGATGTCGTCAGTCCACCTGGCGGGAGGCCTGCCAACGCTTCGTCTTCCGGTTCGTAGTCTCCACTCGAGGACTTTTTTCCCCAACGGTTATCTGTTCTTCGAGCGAGTTCACCCATTGCTACTTCAACCTGCATATTTTTCCAGCTATGTCGGTGACTTTAGTTCTGACACAAGTGTGTTCAAATACCAAGGAAAGAGAAAAGAACCAGCAGCAGTAGGCGTCAGTCATTTTAGCCTCACCACCTTGATGATTGTCAATCATTGAATCGCTTTAAGCGAAACTTTTTTCCACGCACGACTAAAGTACTCTCAGCATCCTGGGACAGTGTTTCCCGAGCGGTACAACTTAGGGATCTTTAAAAAAAACGACCAAGAGCGTGTCGGACACGCCCAAGATAGGGTTCCGTAGCCATTACAAAGAAAATCAAGTAATATTATGTACGTTATAACACAATTAAAACACTTACTACAGTCTCAAAATCTATTACCAGAAAAAGTATCTTCACGGCGGTTACGTCCTTTTGTTGAGAAGCGCAGTTTTTCGGCAATAACTCAAAAACGGTATATCCGATCATGTTGAAACCAATTTTCGTTGAAAGTATTTATTAAGCGTTACCTTTCAATATTTTTTGCATATTATTTGGACCAACAACGGTTTACAAGATAGAGGGACACAATTTTTGCTACTTTGGGAGCGATTATTTCCGGAAATCTTCACTTAATCGAGAAAGCTTTTGAGAAAACTTACCTACTATCTTTTCAAAAGAGTTGTCGAACTATGTGCCACACGCTGATGCAAGAAAAAAAAAAATTTTTTCTTTTTCAATTTCTGTTACGTGTATGGAGTGCCCTCCCTATAAATATTTATTTTTGTAATTTAACTACAAAACTAAATAGCGGCTTTGACGAGACATCTGTACTCTAAATTTCATTGATATACATCTTGTAGTTTTCGAGTAAAATGCCTGTGACATACGGGCGGACGGACAGACAGACAGACAGACGGACTTGACGAAACTATAGGGGTTCCGTTTTTGCCATTTTGGCTCCGGAGCCCTAAAAACGAGCCTATCAGTCTCTCTTCCCATCAGGTGACCCGCATGTTCGTTTGCCTCTCTTATATTATAAAAAAAGAACCACTGTTCTGATCTGTTCGATATCATTATATCGATCCTGAATGAACATACAATCGGTCGATCATGTTATAATTCACTAATTATTAGTTTTGAGCGCATGCATCTAGGTGGGCACTATACCGGGTGTGGCCTGTAATACGAGCAAAAAATTAAAACGTAGCTTGTCCTCGTCAAACTGAACAACATTAGTTCAGCGACTTTTAAAAATAATGGAGTCCTTGAATTTTCCTTTTTGCATACAAATTAAATAGTGCTATCAATGTTCAATGGCTCCGATGTTTCGGTGCTATGAAAAATGTACAAAATCCACGTTCGATTTCTTTAACTTTTATTTGTATTAAATTAAAAAATAAGAATGAAGGAATTAATTTTTATTTATATTTAATAAAAGAAAAACGGGTAAACTATCTTTTGATCCCCATTATAACGCTATTTCTAGCTCTATTTATTTATATAAATAAAGTAATTTTATTGTTGGTTTCTTAACATGCTTAATTAGGTATACCTAATTTGCTTCTAATCTTATTTAAAAACAATTTCTCATCACTTCAGTAAAACTCACTGGTCAAGAGTGAGTCGGATCTACGGTTGTCTATCTCACCTCCATAGTTGCGTACCATCTTTGGACTTCTATCACTCCTGCTGGCACGTGCTGAGATACCGACTTCAAACTTAATTACAGTGCCATCGGAACATACATAATGCAATGAACTAAAACAATTACGAGGGCTAAGTACGTTTATGCAAGAAATGTGTATTAATGCAGTTCCTCCACCTCCTCACTGTAAAAATACACAAATCACACACGCCCATCTATCACCACCACCACACATAGATAGACAGTTCAATTTAAATGAAACAGAAGTTAATTAAGTAGGCAGTGTACAGTACATGAATGTCAGGAAAATTAATGTAATAATAATATATCTTATCTGCTTATTGTATACACTAACAATAATTGGATCTACTCAGTTATCCGAAAATAAATTATTTTGATTTGATTTGATTTGAATGTACGCCATCCTAGAACCCAACTGACGTCGCCTGTCACGCTACAAACATCAAGCATTTTGCTTTACATTGCTTCTTCCAATAAACTTAAAAGTGTAAATAAATTAAAAAAAGATTAAAAACTAATTATTTTTAAAAGTCGCTGAACTAATGTTGTTCAGTTTGAGGAGTATGATCTACGTTTTAATTATTTGCTCATATTACAGGCCACACCCAGTATTCAACCAAAACGTTTTTCTTACAAATGATTTGTTTCGCGAATGTTTCATTTATCCAAATGCATTTTATTCTGAAACTACAAATGTTTCAGAAATTGTATTAAACTGACTAGAAGGTTTTACACAATGGTCTTGAAATAAATCCAGAATAGTTCACAGCAGAAAGCATTACACCTGAAAGCAGACTTACGTTATGTGTCAATACTGATGCGTGCTTAACTATTTTATGTGTAAAAATATTAAAGTAATTTATTCAGAAACGTTCATATCACATCTCAAACTATTTCCCTGAACGCAGCATTTAGATGACGATGCTAAGCTCATTAAATTTAAATGGAAAACAAAGTTTTAGATGTACTCACTCGTACGTACAAATTTACAAAGCATTCCCTGTCGGAGCTCGTTTACGCCACTTACCTATAGGAAGTTTGTTGAAATTCAGTTGAATAGAATTGAACGACGGTGCGACTGACAAAAAGAAGGTATTTGAGAAATATTTGGGATCAAAATTGGTGTAACTGTCGACAATTATGTAGTATATAATACCAGTTATAACGACGTATCAGATATATGGCTGAATTTGAAGAATCATGTGATATACCAATAACCATCGGCTCTGGCTTTAACGGTTGAAACCTGACGTTCTCTTTAAAGTCGTCATAAACGATTATGAATTTATGAATGTCATGGAAGTATGATATATGACTATGACTGCGATTATGATTTATGAGTTTATGAAGTCGCCAAGCGGTCACAGCGGAAGGCCAGCGTTGGCCTATACGGCCAATACAATGCTGAGCTGGGGCCGCTTCGCGATCTCGCATATGCATAATACTTGTTTTATTTTAATATTATTGTTGTTTTTTTCTTTTTTTATTTTCTTTTTTTAATGTATTTTAATTATGCTTTTTATGTAATGTGCGAGGTCCAAATAAAATATTTCTATTTCTATTTCTATTCCATCAACACAGGTCACACAAACCCAATATAACACAACATAAGACTAACTAATAATTATAATTATAATAATAATAATTCATTTATTTATTCGGACAACAAAGATCCATACATTATTAGTAATTTGCTTATAACTATGTTAGTATACATATTGGACGAGTGATAGTGTGGTATTAATTAAATTTTGCATTATAGAGCAATCATCTCTTACAGCTATCATTTTCAGGAGGCTGTTAGTGCTGCCACGTATTCTTGTCAGAAGCGATGCCTTTTTTTTCGTAGTATAGCATTAAAGCTATCTACTCGCGCTTCATAATAATAATATTTATTAATTGCAGATTTAAATCCATAGTTTTGTTAGTAGATACAGTCATTCTTATAGACTAGGATTAGTAGTACAGTACCAGTCTATATCTATGTAAGTCTCGCAACGACTATGGTCACAGCGTAAGAAAATGTTCTTAGACTTTGCTATGGTGCATGTAGGCTCAACCAGTGTTTTATTACTGGACTGTCCCAACGGTGAACGACCATGTTCAGGATGTATAATAAAAATAATAAAGTTATTATTGACAAGAAGGTACAAAATAAAAATGAAGTTATATAGCTAGAGGTGTGCGTGCGTGTATCTGTGTGCGTGTGCGTGTGAATTTGTGCGTGTATTTGCACGTGTGTGTGTGCGCATGTCTGAAACTAACACGTTTCACGCTTTAAGTGCCGAATCTGATATAGGGACGTATATAATATAGGCTGGGCTGATGATGATAAACCTAAAGATGACCTTATTTTTTCCAGCGTACATAGAGTCCCCTTTCATATTCTGTATGGGCGAGCAGCTGTCGCGCATGTACGTGTTGCTGCCGCTCGTGCGCACGCTGCAGCACATGGGGCGCCTGCGCAGGAAGGGCCGCTTCCGGTACCGCCTGCGCGACATGCGACACGACAATATCGCAGCCAATAAAGTCATGGGATAGCAACACAAGTTTTTCATTCTCCTCGAAGTAACATGCACGATCAGTGGATATCATAAAATTAACCGCGATGATAAAGATGATGATGATAAATATGATGCTGACAATGATGACGATGATGATGATGATGATGATTATAGTAATACTGATAATAGCTATGATGATGATGATAGTGATAATAACAGTATATAGCCAAAAAATCCACAATGTGTCTAACATTTAATTACCTACGTAAATAGTGTTTCGTTTCCCGAACATTAAAATGATGACGAAGGTGACGATGACGACAAAGGGAATATCGAAAATGATGATGATGATGACAACAAAGATAATAGTGACGATGATAATAATAATTTCATACGGTTAATTCGATTTCTTAAATTACTTATACCTGAAGACCCAGTTCATATTCTGCATGGGCGCGTAGCTGTCGCGCATGTATGTGTTACTGCCACTCCACATGGGGCGCCTGCGCAGGACGGGCGTCTTCCCCAGTACCTACCGCATGCGCGACATGCGACATGACAACATCGCCGCCAATAAAGTCATGGGATAGCTAGTGAAGTTCTTTAATTGATCAGTGGGTAACTTAAAATAATGGTGAATTCTCAATAAAAAGAAATAAAAAATCATGATAAAAATGATACTGTCAATGACGACGATGATGATGATGATGATGATAACGATAATTACAGTCTGCCGACAAAATCCACAATGTGTTAACATTTATTTAAGTATGTAAATATATTGGGTTTTGTTTCCCGAACGATAATGATAAAAAAACCGGCCAAGAGCGTGTCGGACACGCCCAGGATAGAGTTCCGTAGCCATTACGAAAAAATCAAGTAATATTTTTCTAAGGATTTCGTATTTTATACGGAATCTTCCAAGTTTAGGTATATTTTATACCTTAGGCTGCCAATTCTCAAGCAAACATAGCCTTTTTCAAAATACTCTCCACGATGCTCTATACAAACTTCCATTCATCTAAACCAACATTGGAAACACTTCGGCAACAAACAACAAACAGATCGGCATTCGGTCTACGCTATCGCACAGCTTGGATAACTTTCGGCAATGCTAAAGTGTACTTATACCATTCCAAACTAACTGATCTACAAATTTCCAGCATAGATGTCGATAAATGTCCGCTCCGAGAAAAAAAAAGTAGCCACCATTTTTTTACCAGTGTTACGAGGTCATTGCATTTTTTTCGGCAACTCTCCCTCTGAGTAGACCGAAAACGATCATTGCTTCTTACTTTCGGGATCATACTGAAAAATCCAAGGATTCAAGGATCCAATGATTTCCGAAACACATCTTGATGCCCCGTTTTCAAAACGTTGACGCATTTCACGGCACCAATCCACACAAACATCGTATTTTTTTTAATTGAGGAAATGGCTTATTGCGTTCTATTTATAGATGTGTTCCATTTTTAAATTTCGAGCATCTCAAAACTTATTGCGCTAGTGACCTACGCATCTGATTAAAAAAAAAATTATACCTTAGGCTGCTATTTACTCTTAAACTACTAATAATTCTCAAGCAATCTTAGCCGCTATAATTTTCCTTGTAAATTTGATATATTTACTAACATTCTCGATTTTTTCCACCCAACAGTTTAGATTTTATAGGGGGGGGGGACGATCTTTTAAAAGACCTATCCAACGATACCCGACACTATAGGGTCGAATAAGAAAAAAAAATCACCCCTACTTTACGTTTATGGGAGGCAACCTAAAAAAATTTTTTTTTGAATTTCTTATTGTACCATTTTGTCGGCATAGTTTACATATATATCCGTGCAAAATTACAGCTTTCTAGCATTGATAGTCCCTGAGCAAAGCCGCGAACGGACGGACAGACAGGCAGACAGACAAAGAGACAGACAGACATGGCGAAACTATAAGGGTTCCGTTTTTGCCTTTTTGGCTCCGGAACCCTAAAAACATCGTTTTATGTAAGGTTCGGTTTACTATTATTTGGCAAGTAAACAACGTTTAACAAATGATCATTTCACAAATGTTTGGCAAACTATTCATTTCACAACCACTTCATATCACAAACTGCTCTCATCTCAAATGATCATCTGATAAATATACTTTTAACAAATTTATCACTTTACAAACACATCATAATGATAAATCATCATTTAAAATATTTCCATTGCCCAAACAACTCATTTATCAAACTAGTTATTTTACAAAACATCAATTTAAACCTATAATCTGTGCTATAATGATTACGATTTGTCAAAACAAATTATTTACTCAACATGTTTAAATTGGTAGAATTGGGTTCTCGCGGCTCGTTTTCGTTTCGCATACCTAAAGGTCGTAGTTCTAAAAATGACGTGTAAAAGTGCCCATTGCGGCCTATTTACTGAATAAATGATTCGAATTTGAATTTGACGTTGTGGGATGATTTTTTTTTCTCATCCAAAACTAAAGTGTGGGGTATTTTAAAACCATCAGGGGTTTGCTAAGACGATTTTATCGATTCACTGAGTTTTTGCGAAATATTCAACTTTAAAGTACTTACAAATTTTCATTAAAATCGAGCGCCCCCCCCCCCCTTCCTTCTAAAATCTAAACCGGTGGGTGGCAAAATTTGAAAAAAATCAGGATGGTAGTAAGTATATCAAACTTTCAAGAAAAACTATAACAGCTAAGTTTGCTTGAGAATTATTATTATTATTATGTGTAAATAGCAGCCTAAGGTATGAAATATACCTAAACTTGGAAGATTCCGTCCCGTATAAAACGAAATACGTACGAAAGTAAGTACGAAAGCCTTAGAAAAATATTATTTTATTTTTTCGTAATGGCTACGGAACCCTTTTTTCGGCGTGTCCGACACGCTCTTGGCCGGTTTTTACATAATTATAGCGAGCGAAAATCGCGAACGATTTATTTGTCGCTGATAAGTCTTAAAATCTGCAGTTCATAAACTAACATTCAGTTGCAAGCTATCGATTTGATTGATGCAACCTGGTGCAATGTCATAACATTGAGAGGTGCAAAACCCGGGCGCGCGCATCCTGCTAACAGGGCCACCTGTCGCTCCGCCTTAGCCTTATCAGTCGGAAACCACCGCTGGAGCCTCCACACGTTCAACAACACCAAAACTTCTGGCTCTTACGAAAAAACTTTCACAGCAAAACAGTAAATTGCTTTAAGCTACGTTGAAGTTTAACTGTTTAGCATGTCAGCGATACTATAAAAACTATCACCGATTTAATTGAAATATAAACAAGAAAAGCAAATGCCAGGCTTTTGAAGATGCCGAAGAAACAAAAGTTGTTAAATAAAGTGTCTGAGCCGAGGATCAAAAAAAAAACTAAAGTGAAGCCAAATGTATGCGTCTCTCTGCCTATAAATCAGTGAGTACTTATTCTTTTTTTAACCGACTTCAAAAAAGGAAGAGGTTCTCAATTCGAGTCTATGTTTTTTTTGTATGTTTGTTAAGCGATATCTCCGCCAATTGTGGGTCGAATTTCAAAATTATTTTTTTACTTCTAAAGGACATACTTTTGAGGTAGTCCCATTGACACCAAGTCAGGATCTGGGGTCTTAGAGAAATCGAGGGCAACCCTCGAATTTTTAAAGCACACCTATAGCGATTTTGGCATTTTTAACATCAAATCAAGTATTTACATTCAGAAAGTATCATTTGGTGAACTGGACCCTGATAAAGAAGACTATGCTGTGTTTGAGCTTAATGGAATCTTTGTGAGATGAACTTTGGCTAAAAAATCACTAAAAACTACGAAAAAAAAAAATTATCAAAAAATGGAACCGACCTCAAAAACCTTGAAAATAATTTTCTACTAGTTTGAAGTCGGTGCTTCAGTACGAGCCAGCAGGAGTGGAACTGTAGTCATCTACCTCACCTACATACTATATATTGGGCTTCAATCACGTTCAAGGTTTTTGAAGTCGGTTCCATTTTTTGTTAAAAAAAAAATGACAAAAGTATTCCTTCTTTAAACAAAAACATGTTCAGAAAAAATGCTGGAAACTTTTGCCTTACTTTTGGAGTCGATCAAATTAAAATCTGAAACTATTAAACTTCATAAATTTAGTATTTTTATTTTCACGCTAAACAAGTGTATATTATTTAAAAGTTTAAAAAACACTTAAATTTTATATGCAACAAACAATGAAGTAGCGGTTTGTTTCACCGTTACTGAAACTGAAACACCTTTTATTTTCCTAGTTAATGCAAATATATTATAACAAGCCCATAATTCAAACAATAACTCTGCTTTTGAAACATACTTGTTTATTTTCACAAAACGGTTCAGTTACTTTTATTTAATCTACGTTAGTTTGGTAAAGTACGATTTTACAAGCTATTATTTAACTTGCTATGTTTGGAAGTATTTTGGCCAAATGGCTTAATTAAGGTACGAGATTTTTAAACCTAAACCTAATTGAGTACCTACCTAGAATTAGCTACCTAATGATTATACAAGGTGTTAATTAAAGAACTGGAAACCATAAAGTAGTTTGCTCAGAATCAAATAAAATAATCGATTACACTATGTTTTAAATCAGGTTGTGTATATGATTTTATAAATCCTTTTTTATTTTATATATTTAATGAAATTGCACAGTAAATACGAACATGTTACAGCATAACCCGGTAAATGTGTTGCAATAAACAAGCATAAAATCATAATCATAAAATCACTATGAAACTAATAATTCTACAAATAAGTAATATGCCGGTTCCTTCGTATTGTAAACAAACATTAAACATGGCGTTCAGCTTCAGTATTGCGCATTAGACATGGGTAATATCAACTCCGCGAATAGAAGTGATCTGACTCACTAGATCCAGCTTCGGTGTCGGTACCGAATCCGCTTCACAGATTACAAGAATAGTAGCTAGCTAATCCGCTTATTAGATTATAAATTTGAGGCCTAAATTGATAAATAGGTAGTTTAGGCCTTAAACAAATTAAACTAAATAAGAAACAAAAAAAATTAAGAAACATAAACGTAAGTACCTCGCATTTTATAATTAAAAAACGAAAATCTATATTTGTTTTATTCGTGTTATGAGTAAAGTAAGCAATTTAGCGTTGTTTTAAAACTATTATTTTCGGCGAAGCTAAGCACTTTTTTTCTGCCAAATCAAGCGCCCAACTTGGACAACAGTTTGACGGACCTGGCAACACTTTCAAGTCCGGCCGCCGACCACAGAATATATAATCCGCCGACTTGAGTTTGTATAGAGAAATTAGTTTTTGGCTATGCTTGTGTGTGTGAATGTAAGTGTAGTGGCCTGGCGTCTATCAGTACGTTGTTCACGGATGCTATTTAAACAAGCGTAGCGTATATTAGTGTGCGCTGATAAAAGCAAACCCGAAGACTGCTTTACCTGCGCGGTGCGATTTTATTAAGTCGTTCGTCGTGATGCGCGGAAATTCAAAAGCTCAGCGCGCTCGTTTTAAAAGTTGGCAGCGGAACGGTAGGTACATACAATACGAACCGAACGAGTAACATTAATTAATATGAAGTAAAATAGAAACATAACTTAATTAATTTTAATACAAATGTGTTAATATGCTAGGGTAGGCACTGCTTTTATGCTTGTTTATTAAGACCGCCCCTGGCTGCCGACGAGGGAAGTTGGAAATCCGAGGGAGAGGCCTTTGCCCAGCAGTGGGACATAGAAAATGGCTAATAAATAATAAAAAAAATAACGAATTCAAAATAAATCACACGAAAACTCACAACAAACAAAACGAACTGCAAACACAAGCCAGTCACGACATGATTATGATTAAGCAAGTGGAAAATTTCTTCGTTGCTTGGATGGAATTCAACGCGCTGAACTTGACCGATCACAGCGCGAGAACTCCCGAATGCAGTTTCGGTTTCGGTCGTAGTTTCGGCAGGTATTCTGCCGAAACCGAAACTAAAACGAACTTTCGGTCGGACACTATATTAAAGTTATTAAATCGCAACCCAGGAAAAACTCGTTATTGAGTAGTTCCGGTGGCTATATCTGTGATTTTCCCCATCTGTTGTACTTCACCTAATACCTAGTGATTTTCAAAAGCAAATGCATGAGTTACTACAAAATATACTTGTATGTACCCAAATCACTTTAGGCTATTTTTAATATTTTAAGTTTCTTTTTTTTTTTTCTTAGATTTCTCCAGGATCTCATCATGCGATTCTAACGTGATCATAATGAGAATTAAACCTCTTTCCAAAAAAATTAAAATATTAGACACATTTATAATGACATATTTTTACATATTTGTTATTTCAGAGTTCCGAAGTAATAAACATGTAAAAATAACTAGCACCGATTAGAGAACTCTTCCTCTTTTGAAGTCGGTTAATAAAGTAAAGGGACAAAACTTAATGATTATTTTGTTTTTTTTTCCAGTTTCATCAATGCACAAAATAAAAGATGCAAATTGGTAAATAATTCTGTGCTTATGGAAAAAAAACAACATGTAGCTGAATTGAAGGTTCCTAGACTGGTTATTAAGATGATGTCCAGTGCAGAGATAACGGACATTACTAAAAGACTAAGAGAAACTCGTCGCAATAAAAATAATGTATCAACCACCAAGCAGAACAAAAATACAGATGAATCTAACAAAACAATTTCAAAGAAGCAGATTCTTCAAGACCTATCGGTTGTTATAAATAAAGAACTGAAAGATATTTCGAACAATCTGAAAAGCTCATTAGAAAGAAGTGCAAATATGGGCATTGATCAAACCACTCAATGCTCCGAATCACCAGTCTGTATACATGTAAATAGCCCTAACGAAATAGAATCACATAGAACTTGCCACACTATTGGGCAAGGATTAAGCAATACCAAAGCTTCAAAAGATACTTTAAGAGAACCAATGTATGTAATTACACGCGCTGAATTTGAAAAATATGAAAAATTACGCAAAAATCCCATACTCCAGGAATCGGGAGTGTTAGACGATCAAAGTTTCAACAACTGTAAACGAACGGAGGTGCTTCCTGTTGAAAGAGAAATTATTGATTTGAACCATAAAATGGATACAGTTAAATTAAATCAAGAAAGATTAAATTTGGCTCTTAACCACAGTGAAGCAAATAAAACAATTATAAGAGCTTTACAAAACAAGATGACAAACTCGACTAATGATGATATCATTGAAGTATCTCGCCCTACCCGTGCCAGCACCCCTTTTCCTTTTGTCGTCCCCAATTTCGCCAACATTACTCGCCAACACTCTTCTGGTGCTACTATGCTGTCCAATTCACAAAGCATGATACCTAAAAGATTAGAACACAACAATCAACAAGTGAAAGATATTACTATCATCTCACCGCGAGCATGTGATCGCCACGCTGAATTAAGAAATGAAGTTAATGAAATGTATCAAGGAAATAATCTATTAAACGAGGTGAACCTAAATACACTAGCAGAAACAGCAAGTAGCCTAAACAAATTGAGCCTTCCACCAAAAGTAGCAGCACTGAAACAAGATTATCAGTTACGACAAAATCAACTGGCACAAAGACAACGGGAAAAAGCACTCGAAATACAATCTCATAAACATATGATGCACCCGTCTCAGCTGTTACCACTAAAATCGCAACCACATCAAACGTTACCAGCACAGTTTCAGTCACCTAAGTCGCAGCCTCCAAAATCAAACCCAAATATCTTGCAAATGCAGCCTCCTCATTCTCAGCCAGCACATAAACAGCGACCAAAAATGCATCTACAACAACCACAACCGCAACAAGTACAGTCTTATTATTCGCAATCAACACAGCTCCGGCAGTCAATGTCGCAAACATCAGTCATCAAAAATCAGTCGCAGTCAATGCAAACGCTGCAAACCAAGCGAACACAGCAGCTGCACCTTCATTGTTTACAGCCAACACAACCAACGCTGTTGTCGGAGTCGCAGCCAACACAACTAAATACACCGCTATTACAGCTTCCTCTGCAACAGCCACCATCTTTGCCGCCGTCACAGCTGCAACCGTCACAGATGCAGCTCTTTCAACGACCTTCCTATCCTCAGCCGAAACAGATGCCACATTCGCAATGGCCATCTTTCTACGGGTCTCAACAGTGGCAACAAAATTTTTACTATACTCCGCAACAACAGAATGGGCAGTATATACAAAGACAGCATAACTACCCTAATGCATATGAAACACAAAACCAGAAGATGAATGCAAAGGTAAGTTTTATGATACTGGAGGTAGAGATCTGGCCTAACCAAATAAAATGCAATGCAATGAAAAAACATATTATTACAAGTGACGAATCTTATAATTTGCATTTATTGGTTCACCTCAAATCCTATTTTGAGTGGTTTATTTAAATATTCGCGCTTGTGTTCGTGTAATTGTTTCTTTATTTATCAATATTCTTATTTTTTCACTAATAACTCAGTGTTTCTTCCTACTTTGCTTAATTTTGTTCTTAAGTATAGTCTGCAACAGAATTTGATGAGCGGTTACAGTGTCCAAAATGATCCACACACGACTCTACTGCCAATGTAATTAAGAGAGAAGAGTGTTTCAATCAATCAATTTGAGCATACAACTGCTTATCTAGTTCTGCTGGTGGCTGTACTATACTCAGCGCCAGACACTAAATAATATATATATATTTTTACACAGACAGGACACACCTATCTGCATCCTGGTGACCCAAGAAAACCCCCACAATCCTGGTCTACCGTACCAGCTAGATCGAGCTACTCAAGAATGATGCCCTACGATGATAATTATCAAAATGCGCAGAATGCATCATATCCAAATTATTTTCCTCAACAAATGCACTGGAACAACCCCAACCATTATTGGTAGTGAGTTAACTTTAACAAAACAACGCGCATGCTCGTTTGCCCCCTCTTATATACCTATATATATAAAAAAACAGATTTTTGTCTTTTAAAATAGGTATAGCTGAAACATTTTGAACTGAGCTCATGTATTCACAATGGCATTGTATTTATATAATCCTATTATCCTGCTTTTATTCCCGGAATCGCCAACCAGTTACTTACGAAAAAGGTTAGAAGTACCAATTAAGATTGGTTTTTTGGAATCATTTTGTATTTTTTATTTCAATTTCAAAATTTTTGTTACTTTTTACGGTCATCCCGTAAAACCTATATCGAAAATACAAACTGAAATATAGATGCACAGAAAAAACAGAAAAATAAGACCAGCGCTGGGAATCGAACCCAGGTCCTCGGCATTCCGTGCCGTGTGCTATACCGCTACATGTCGCTAGTGTCGCTGCTTAAGTGGCTAAATAAGAAACGACACAAGCTGAGATATGAGGTGCATAGGAGAAATTCGTGTCTGTATCGTTCTCCAGCGGTGGTGTAGCGGTATAGCACATGGCACGGAATGCCGAGGACCTGAGTTCAATTCCCAGCGCGCTGGTCTTATTTTTCTGGTTTTTCTGTGCGTCTATATTTCAGTTTGTATTTTCGGGTAGAAGTACCATATTTCACGAAGCACGTTATGCTTACCATTCTTTTGTTAGTGTATTTTATAGTTTACTAGCCGTTACCCGCGGCTTCGCCTGCATTAGAAATAGCTTAATGCCGTCTTGCTAACTGTAAACAAACCTAAATATTTAAAACGGTTAGTCAATCTTGTTAAAATAAAGGAACGGTTGTATTGTATATTATGGCCGTGCGATTATTGCAATATATAACGACATCCAATGTCATGCCATTGTGTGGACACAGTGGTATTGTAGTCTAAAGTGGATGAGCTCACTTCATAATGTTTCTACTATTATATGTCTTTAAATAATAACAATAAGAAAGATAGGTAAGTTTTATCGGACTCGTCAATGCCCAGGCCCTATACTACAAAAGTGCAAAATTCGAACTTCGTATCTTGCCGCCCCGCTGACGCTTATCATATTTAATACGAGAGTGAGAGGGACAAAACGATACGAATTTCGATTTTCGAAGTACAATACAATACAATACAAATATTCTTTATTGCACACCATAAAGCAGTAAAAAAACTTATAAAAAGAAGAAGTGGCCCCCCAGTACAAAACTCTCGTATCTTCATACAGGCCTAGTAAAGTCCTTTACTCTGAACCCTGCTTGTAGGTTTACTGGCAATCGTTGGTAATCATTTTTCGAAATTCCCACGGGTTAGGGAATAAAATGGGTTTGTGTTTTCATTTCAGTGGCCCTCTCTCCGCAACTATAAAGGCGGGAACATACTCCTAAAATGCGACGCCACGCCACGTCGTCCGACGCATGTGTCTGTCGCAAGCGTGGCAGGCAAGGCGTCGGGTTTTAATAGTATGTCCGCACCTTAACTCACGTCTGTTTACCTGTTGGTCTGTGTATCTGTGCCCTTAGTGTTGTGTTTCGGTTACAAGATACGTCTCGATCGCGTTCGCGTTAAATACGAACATCGCAAACGTTCCGCTAGAGGCGCTGTTCGTGTTTCCTTATAAATTAAGATTTTAACGCGAACGCGCTCGAGACGTATTTTGTAACCGAAAATTTGCACTAAGAGTGGTGGTCTGTTACTGTCGTCTTCACGGGATTATTTTAGTAATGTCCATTCCCATAGGCTTCTAACCCAGTTAGCAATTCTAACTAAGTGTAAATTTGGTGTACTTAAATATTCAATCAAATATTCAAATATTCAATGTTTCAATGTTGTTACTACCGCTGTCATTGCTTATTTTATAATTTTGTTTCGCGTACCTAGATATTAGAAGCTCGATATTTCGGCACAGTTGCATGCGCCATGATCACGAGACGACACATGCAGACATTGTTTTTATAGCGTGGAAGAAATATTTAATGATGTGTCGATATAGGTTAAGGTTTTTTTTATGTTAAAACTCTCTCTCTCTCTTTTATTTATGTTATTTTTATGTATATTATTTCAAACACAAAGCTTTTATTGTTTTTTTGAATAAATATATGAATATGCAACTGTGCCGTATATCCTAGCTTCTCTGAAATCAATGTACGCGGAACAATATCCGAAAAAAAAAATCTAGTAGAGAAATGTTTCTACTCAGTAAATGATTACCTTAATGAGCAATGAATAAATAAAAAATGAATGATAAAAAAAATATTAGTATATAGGAATATTTAATTTAATTTAATAGATTATTTCTGTTGACTTTATTTTCATTGATGATGACATTTTACTTTATTTTATTCAAATCTCTTGCAATTATAAATTTAATGGCCTAGTTATTGTGAAATTATTATTTATTTATTTGGAACAATTAGTATACAAACAAATGTACGTCGTAAGGAACAACATTCAGGACTATTTTAATTATATTATGACATCTTTAATATGTATTCAAACTCATGTTGAACATTAAATTATTTTTTATCTTTATCTTTTATCTTTAAATCATAAAATAAAATAAAAAATCTTAAATATTTTTTAAATTATGACATTACTTTGTATGTTCTACCGTACTGTATTGTACAGTGGAATAAACTGAATCAGGTACCAGGGTGGATGGAACCTTTGTGCTACTAATTATGTCATGTTGACTACCCATACATATGTCAAAGAAATCACAGCAACATTTATTATGAAAAGGTTCCACCCTGGTACGTGAATTAGTTTCCTCGACTTATGTTTTGTTAACTTCATTCGTTTGTTATTTTCTGTCATTTTGACATTTAAGTTTGCCAGACATAGAAATATGTATGTAACATAACTTTAGTTGGTATAATAGCAGCTTTGTAATGTTGTATGAATAAGAAATCACATTGGTAATTATTAATACGTATTAGTTAGTTATATAATAATATCGTCTTGATGTTAAACGATTAATTTCAATAACAAAAATATAAAACAAAGAGCAACTTTGCATGGAAAGTAAATTAAAACCACAGCAATGAAAATTGTGTCCAATGTATTTTTATGTGTATCGAATATGTGTAAATAAATGTTTCTCTCTCTCTCTCTCTCTCTCTCTCAGAAATAAGTAATATCGAGAATTCGAGATAGAAGGAAATAGTATATGTATTAGGTATAGGTAGCATTAGGTAGTGCCACCAGAGTTGAAGTCCCGACCGCGGTCCGCGTGCGACGACAGTTATACCATCCCCAGCGAGGCGCTGCGTCACCTTCCTCAGCGAGCCATCGCGACGCTGACTCGGCTCTTCAGCGGAGTCCTGAAATGAAAGCCGAAAGCTGGGACAGCTCATCATGCCGGGAAGGAATAAAGCCGGGGAAGAACATTCTCCGTCCTGAGCACCACCGCCCTATCACCCTGCTATCGAAAGTCTCGAAGGTGTTCAAGAAGCTGCTGCTGCAGCATCTCACGCCACACATTCCGGCTACGGGCCGAACACTCCACCACGCAACAACTCGCCCGAGTCCTCCACCATGCAGCAGTTTCGCTCAATAGGAGACAGCACGTCGTCGCGGTCCTCCTGGACAAGGAGAAAACCTTCGAACGAGTACCCCGGTCTGCTGTACAGGCTGTGCACGTCTACTACTCCCCGTCGTATAGTCAAGGCAGTGCCCAGCTTTCTTGAAGAGCGCCATTTCCAAGTGGCGGTGGAAAACGCCCTATTCACGAAACGACCCTTCAGCTCAGGAGTCCTCCAAGGTAGCTGCCTATCGCCGATATGTTATGGACAGTTCACGGACGACATACTTACCAGCAAACGACGGCGTACCGACGACGCGGCCTTTGTCACAACCTCCATAAAATTAAGCCATGCAGCCATCAAAGCCCAACGCGGGCTCAACGAACTCCCTGACTGGCTGGACAGATGGAGATTGTCAGCCAACGCGTACCCAGGCCATCGCCATCAGCCCAAAGAATATCCTACCACCGCGACTGACGTTTGGAGGCCAGCCAAAACATCGAGTGCGCCCCCACGGTCAAGTACTTGGGAGTGACCATCGAGCGTCGGCTCAACATGGGCGTCCACGTCAACAAAGTCAGGTCACGCCTACGGCCTAAGCTATGCAGCCCCCGCGTGGTATGCACTGGTGGGAAAGTGCAATCAGAAGCGACTGGCCGCTCAACAGTCGCTCGCTCTCCACACCATCGTGAGTGTCCCGCGCTACGTTAAAAATGACATCATAGCGCGGAATCTGAGACTGACTTCGTGAGACACCTGACTAAAGATTGTTCGGGCGCGCGGACTGCTCTCGGCCACCACCACCTGTGCAAGGTGGCACGTTCTACTTCTTTTCATAACGAAGACGAACGTCCGATGTCGCCAATTACGCTGAATTCGCTGCGCAGCGCGCACGCAACCTTCCGCTTCTAATACTGATAGCTGACCCCTCTGTTTACTGTTTTTGATTGTGACTGAGTGCCGGTGTATAGAATCGGTGTACCGTGTTGTAATCGCTGCTTTTGAATTGTTTTCGCGCAGCTTATGTTTTCCATCATTAAATTATCTACATGTTACACACAATTTATAGGGAGACCCCTACAAATTGCTCAACTCTTTAGTTCTATCTTGAAATTATTATTGTGCCAAAAATAAATAGAGCTGAGCTGAGAGTTACTTTGTATATCATTAAATATGTCTTTACATTTATTCTAAGGGCACTAAGTTTAATTCCATTGCATAACTGAGATATTCATATTTTAGTCAGAGTAAATAAATACAATCTATGAGAAACTATGTTTTAACTACTTAGAGCACGTAATACTACGTATATTTTGGTTGATAGAAACCAAAAAGGCACAATCGCCATCATAGATACACTATTATTGTCCGCTCGAGTCTCATAGGGCTAACAATACGGTATTTGACTATTTTGTATATGTTTTATAAATTAAAACTACACAATGCCTGTTATCAAATAGACAAACAATTTTTAAGCTACCTTTACAAATAACAAAGTTATAAAGGTTTGAAATTCAAGATTAGACAGAGAAAGACATACTGGCATGTGACGTCACACGCCAGTACCGCCATACTTGCTGCATAGAGAAAAGCGTTTGAGAAAGAGACAGGTATATAGATTTTTCAAAAAATCACTATAAATCCAATTATCAACCGATTCAAATTTTCTCTTTGCTAAACACTATCTATATATCTATATTTTCATAATAATATTAAGATATGGCAAAATCAGGAGTTGTCAAATACCGTATTTCAGCTCTTTTAGACTGCAAGTGCCTGCCAAGCACCAGCAGATGTTCAGTTAGCAGATTGTCTTCTGACCGGAGGATATGGTGTTCCGTCGTTTTAGGGTTTTACGAAGACGGCTTTCAAGAATCCCTAATTATAATTTTTTGTACCTATGTCTTTTTTGGTTTTTGTAGATATGTTTAATGGAATTTTCAGAGCATTGGTCTTTAACTGTAATCTGTAATGCTGTAATTTTTATTGATTTATAAATAAATGGTTCACGTTTGACTGGCAGCCGCTTTATTGGATCTCGTGCACACACAACGCCATTATTTATGGTATTTAGAGTTAGGCAAGCACATATCATTTAGTTTTAATCATCCTGCCGGTCATCTAAATGATTTAATTGTTGACGTTATGAATGTTAGATTATATTGATGTTTAAAAAAAATAAAACTGTTTAATGAATTGTACTTTTATTTTATTTTTCACGCCTTGGTACGGTCACCAGCATTAATATCTGCCACAGCGGAGCGTGCAAATAGTACATTGTGTCTTAAGGGCGGTAAATAAGTAATTACGAACGAGAGTCTATTAGAAGCTACGCTGCGCTTCGCTCCCACCTTAGCCTTCTGAAACTAAACTATCCGAGTCGCTTCTGTCCTGAAACGTATTGCTCGCTCGCTTCGCTCGCTTGCTATCAGCAAGGCACCAGCTGGACCGTACCAAAGGGAAGCCCCAGGACTTAAAATAAATTTTATCGATGGGATGTCGTTATAACACCTACTTTTGGGACCTCGATGGCAGAAACGACTCTGATAGTTTAGGTTCAGAAGGCTAAGGCGGGAGCGAAGCGCATCGTAGCTGCCGTCTTAGCCTTCGATGTTAGGTTTTTTAATGTAACCAGAAAATGATAAATGTCAATGTACCCCCGCTTGAAAAAGTCGGAATGTTGTCATTTGGTTTCAGTATTTTGACCGCTAACATACCATTTCACATTTTAAGCTTTCGGTATATTGAATATAAGTGAAAAAAATCATAATCAATACAAATAATATCTTATCCAAGGGTTCCCAAACTGTGCGCCGCGGAGCCCTGAGGCGCCCTGGTGTGTACCCAAAGGCACCGCTTGGGGCCCTCTTACCCTGGAAACTTGGGAAATCTGCTGAAAATCAAAGTTGCTTATTTCAACTAGCAATTCTCTCTAGCCTCTCTCTCTTCTATGAAGCCGTGGAGGCCTAGTGGTTTGACCTATGGCTTCTCAAGCTCAAGGAGAGGATCGTGGGTTCAAACACCGACTCGCACCTCTGAGTTTTATTCTAAACTAGCTGTTGCCCGCGGCTTCGCCCCCGTTGTTTTTTTTCTGTATTTGTTTCCATAAAAAGCTTCTCCTGACAGTAATGAACACAACAAAAAAATAATTAGCGAAATCGGACCAGTCGTTCCCGAGTTTTGCGCTTAGCAACACATTTTACGATTCATTTATATATATATAGAATTCATGTGTGAAATTACATTTCCAATTTACCACGAGCTTAACGGTGAAGGAAAACATCGCGAGGAAACCTGCACAAACCTGCAAAGCAATTCAATGATGTGTGTGACGTTCCCAATCCGCACTGGGCCCGCGTGGGAACTACGGTCCAAGCCCTATCATTCTGGGATGATGGTGGTGATGATTCTCTCTATAGCTGCAAGGGTGCCGTGACGAAATACTAACCCTATATTGCGCCGCAAACTGAAGAGTTTGGGAGCCCCTGACCTGAGCTTATCAACAAACAAAGGCATGTTCCCTATCCCTACCTCTTCCCCTAGCAACCTATTTGAGTTCTAATAATTCAGACACGTTCAGCTAGCTGCAGACGCACACACGCATACGGTGTTCATCTGTTCATGTAAGCTGCATCGATTGAGCCTAGCAGCCCGGACAGAGCTCTAAAATAATTTACTCTCATATTAAATAATACCGGTTGTGGCCTGTATATGAGCAAATGATTAAAAAGGATAACTCAAAGACTCCATTATTGACGACTGACCACTAGAAACTCGTTTACGGCCTCGCAATGTAATGTAACTTGCAAGATTTTTCTATTTTTACTAATACCTACCGCCAAGTAAAACGCCCATCGCGGGTCCGCGCACGACCCGCATCCGTCGTCTGTGTGTGTTTGGCATTAATTATACTTACATGTTCAGAGGTAGGTACACAGAAGGATAAGGATAAATTTATTTTTACACCATCATTGAAATTATATTCGTATCGAGAGATATCCGGCGGACCCCGAACTAGGCAGAAGCCTGTATCCCGGGGCCCTAAGAGTGTGTCATAAACATACTCCGAGTGACGTTACAAATGGACAAGTGAAAAAAAAACTAATAATAAAAATGTATTCAATTACTTAAGCATTTACAAGCACTTCCAAACATGTAGTTGTCAACATCCTCTTATCTATATAAATGAAATGATTCTGAAAAATACCCATTGTGTGAAAACATTACCACATTGATCCCCGGGTCAATTAAGATAAGTACTCGAGGTAAATACATATTTAATCGCTCTGTTCGCCGTTGTTACTCAGTTGTGAACTGATCTTTCAAGCAGAAGCAAGAGAAGTTAAAAATGAAGTTGTTCCTTATTTTCTGTGCGTTGCTCCTTGCGGTGGGTGAGTAAGAATCAAACTAATTAAAACATAAACAATTTATTTTTCTCCAATATGCTTCGAAATGTTCCCCTAACTTTCGCAAACATAGTACACGAAGTTCTTCCTAATAGACTGCCACAAATATATTGTTTACTTTTAAAATTCACGTTTCAAATATTCGTGAAGAACCTTCTACCTTTTTTTAAATTCTAGTCTAAGATATAATTCAGGAAGAAACAGCTTCCTTAAAAATGACACTGTTTTTTTTTAATATTTCGAGTTCAACCACAAGATACCGAATAAATGGTAACAAAATTAAAGGCTCAATTTACTAAAAAGCATTCAGTAGCACTTTAAACTGTAATTTAGTTATACAAGGCTTTTTTTAAAGCTTCATTTCATGTAACTTGAAAAAAAAAAATTATATAATATTTTTTTTAATTAAATGATTTGAAATGGCATTGTGAGTCGTATAGAGTGTACTTCAAAAAAGACAAGTATCGCGGGAAAGTATAAGGGCAACAACTTTAAATTTTGAAGCCGTTGCCGAAGCATTTAATTAAATTTAATATTTTAATAATTTTGCTTTATTTCCTCGCAGTATTGGAGAAAAGCACTCCCTATATACGGAAATGGCAATTCGTGGATTCGCATTTATTAGTCTACTCATCCACGAATTGCTTTTTCCCGGCCTCTGCAACAATGTACTATAATAACAAACGCATTATTCTGAAGGTACAATTGAAGTAAAAGCTATCCTAAAAATAACTTAACCTACCTAAGTAGGTTAAGTAACCTTTTGTCAAAGGCGCTAGCTAGCGACATATTTTTTTGTCAGACAACATTCATTCCCATATTATAGAGTATGTTGCCGATTGCAGATGGTCACCAGTTCAGATTCGACTACAGTTACGACCAGGAGGCGGATGGATGGTTGAAGCTGCACGATATTCCTACGACATGGGCCGAAGCCCGTCTTAGGTGCATGCGCGAAGGTATGTGACTTCTCCGTCCGTCCGTCCGTTTCCAGTCCGTGCCGTGTGTGTCGTAAAAGGCGACTAAAGGACTTGATGTGAGGGTGGCAGCCAGCGCTCGTTGTTACCAAGTATGAACTCCGGATGCTAGCTCGTTGTTTGTAAAATGATCATTTGTTAAACGTTGTTTGCAATGCAAACCAAATTAAATTGTAGCAACATTTTTATGATCATCTTGCATCTGCAGATACCTAGGTTCTAATGAGTTTTGATAATTTTATTACAAATAAGTGCAAATAAGTCTCGATTTATTTTACCTAACATTATTTTTTTGTATTTACATTGTTATAATTAACTTCTTAAAAAAATCTTAATAAATTAATAATTACATTGAAGTACATTCTTTTCTTCTTCTTAACGTTCATTCACTTTTCTTGTAACGATATAAATGTACAAGTTGAAGAAGTTTTCAGTGAATAATTATTAGAAAAAAACCGGCCAAGAGCGTGTCGGACACGCCCGAAATAGGGTTCCATAGCCATTACGAAAAAAATAAGTAATGTTTTTCTAAGGATTCCGTGTTTTATGGAATATTCCAAGTTTAGGTATATTTTATACCTTAGGCTGATATATACTCTTAAACTACTAATAATTCTCAAGAAAACTTAACCGTTATATTTTTCCTTGTAAGTTTGATATACTTACTACCATCCTGATTTTTTTAGAGGGGGGGGGGACGCTCGATTTTTTCGCTTGATGTTTTAATTTGAATTTTGTATTTTTTTTGTTGTATTTGTGTTTGCTGTTTAGTGTTTTTTTCTTATTACTTGTTGTATTTGTGTTTTTGTGAACGTGAATATATGTCTTCTTTCTTCTTTCTTTCTTCTTCCAGCCGATGATGACGATGATGATTGTTCTAACAAAAAATATTATTCAGGTGCTGAACTGGCGTCGCCGGAAAATAAACAGTTGCAGGCAGCTATAAAGAGAGTAATGGGAAAGGGAAAATGGATTTTCACTGGAATACACGCTACATACTCAAGAGACTATTTCTATTCCCTTGGAGGTAATTATAAATTAGGCACAATGACACTTCTGATCTAACCGTCACACCAGATTCGTGTACCTACTCCACCAAATAAACGAGTACGTAAGTATTCATTTTTCTTGTTTTTATTTTAATTATGCCAAACGTTGCTCTGCCAAACGAAAGGTCTGCGAAACGAATATTGGCGCAACGAAAGTGAAGACGGCGAAATGATCGGTCACCCTTTGTGGACGTATGTAGTGTTCGCGCGTGCGTGTGTGCTTATAGTATACTTAGTAAGTTATGAACTTATGAGTGTTACAGATAACAATATCAATAACGATAAACTGAAGCAATTACTTTGCTCACCCGCGACCTTTTCATTGATATGGACCTCCGCAAAGTAACGCCTGATTCAATAAATTAATATCAATAACGGTTAATGATTTGTTATTTTTAGGGTTCCCGTACGTACGTACGGAACCCTATTACTGAGACTCCGCTGTCTGTCTGTATGTCTGTCTGTCTGTCCGTCCGTCTGTCACAGGGCTGTATCTCTTGAGCCGTAATATTTAGACACTTGAAATTTTCACAGATTATGTATTACTGTAGCAGCTATAAGAACAAATACTAAAAACAGAATAAAATAAATATTTAAGGGGGGCTCCCATACAACAAACGTGATTATTTTGCCGTTTTTTGTTTTTTGCGTTTTTAGTCATAGTACTAAGAATACTTGTATCATCTACTGTACACTTATTTCTGTTTGTTCTCCAAATAAATAAATAAATAAATAAATAAATAGATATTAATACGGCAACAGGTAGACGCTTGAAATATTAACAGAATCTTTAGTTGTAGGTATAATCACTTTAAAAATAAATAATTAAATTAAAATAAAATAAATATTTAAGGAGGCTCCCATACAACAAACTTGTTTTTTGCCGTTTTTTTCTAATAAATGTCTAATGTTGATAGATAATGGTACACCGACCCTTCGTGTACCGACTTCAAAAAGGAGGAGGTTCTATGTTCCAATTTTCGTATTTTTTTTTATGTATGTTCACCGATTACTCAGTCAATTGTAGACCGATTTTAAAAATTATCTTTTTATTCGAAAGAGTATTCTTCTGAAGTGGTCCCATTGTCACCAAGTCCGAGGGTAAACCTCAAATTGTATAGGCATACCTATGGCGATTTTGGCATTTTTAGCATTAAGATAAGCATTTACATTCAGAAAGTATCATTTGGTAACCTGGACCTGATGAAGAAGACCGTAGATGACCAATGGAACTCGTCAAAGCTAAGTAATGCTCGCTCGTTTATAAACGATCATGATTCATATACCTGGATAAGCGACTACGAAGAAGCTTTAAGTTAATGATTCTTTCGAACTGATCTGATGCTAAAGCCAGAAGGTAGGCAACGGAACTCTGTTATAAAACAACGAAACTAAATCGTGTTTGGGCATAATGGAATCGTTGTGAGATGCACGTTTTCTACGAATCACTAAAAAGTGAGAAATAAAGTTTTTTTTTAACAAAAAAGTAAAACCGACTCCAAAAAATATTTTCAAGGGTTTTATAGTCGGTTCCATTTTTTGTTATTTTTTTATTCTTTGGAGTCGGTTTTACTTTTTTGTTAAAAAATTTCTTTATAATGGTTCTATTCCAGCGTATCTACCTATTAAGCTAAGACATCTTTTAAGCTAAGCTAAAGAAGCTATCTTTTTCCAAACCTAATTATGGTTATTATTTGCAGGCAAACCACTGTATCGTATGCCTTTACGATGGATCGAGGGCGAACCCAACACGAACATGGGTGAAGCCTGCATTTATATCACGCCAGAGGGCACCATTGGCGCAACCAACTGCAGCGAGACCTACACTTATGTCTGCTATAGGAAAATAATTCCAGGCACACCATTTTCAACTGACTGCGGAACCTACGACATGGGTGAGTTACAGTGGCTTGGCGTCGAAACTCGATCGCAACCAGAACCAAAGTTTTTACATGACGACAAGTATGATAAATCTTGTGTACAGTTGAAGAAACTGATTCACATTTATATCAGGGTGAAACCTTTACGGTGGAAATGTCATAGCATTGGCATTTCACATATATGGCAATTAAATCATTGTGAAATTTATTGAATCAGGTGTTACTTTGCGGAGGTCCATATCAATGAACTAAAATAATTTCGTTGCTCACCCGCGACCTTACGTACGATAGCTAAGCACGCGTACTTTGCATGAGCTTAGCTATCGTACGTAAGGTCGCGGGTGAGCAAGGAAATTCTTTTAGTTCATTGTGAAATTGATTTTGATAAGGTTCCACCCTGGTACGCGATTCGATTTCCTTGACTGTACGTTAACTGGAAGGTGTTGCATCCGAAGACATACCTACCTACCTCACACTCACACCAGAGTTTATTTTGGAAATGCTTTTGCTGTCGGATGACACCGCTGTCAGTCGCAAATGTGCGAGGGCTGTCAAAAAAATAACACGACAATAACAATGACGACCGGATAGTCAAGTGGCTAGAGAACCTGACTATGAACCTTGAGGTCCAGGGTTTGATCCCCAGTCGGGGCAGATATTTTTATAAATATACAAATGCAGGTGGTAGGACCTTGTGCAAGGTCCGCCCGGATTGCAACCACCATCTTGCTCGCTAATCCTGCCGTTAAGCAGCAGTTCTTGCACTGTTGTGTATCGGCGTGGAGAGTAAGACAGCCGGTGAAATTACTGGCACTTGAGGTATCCTATCTTAGGCTTCTAGGTTGGCAACGCATCTGCAAACCCCTGGTGTTGCAGATGTATATGGGTGGTGGTGATCTCTTACCATCAGGAGACCCACCTGCGCGTTAGCCATTCAGATGAATAAAAAAAAGGCCTGTTCTCGGGTCTTAGTATTCAAGTATGTATTTTTCTATATAAGTATGTTTATCCGTTGCCTAGTAACCAGAGTACAAACAAGCTTTGCTTAGTTTGGGACTAGGTCAATTGGTGTCTATTTGTCCCATGATAAATATATTTTTTATATAAGAGGAGGCAAACGAGCACGCGGGTCACTTGATGCGAATCCATCACCGACGCCGCTTGTTTATTTTTACTTTCTGCTGTGGTCCTTTCGGTGCATGCTTCGTTGTAATTGTTTTTATCTCGGTCTATAAACGTCCTACTGCAGAGCACAAGCCTCCTCTCAGAATGAAATGGTTCAGGCCCTAGCTAGCTACCACGCGGGCCCAATGCAGATCGGGAACTTCACACACACCATATAATGTCTTCCGCTGGTGTATTCAGGTTTCTTCACGATGCTTTCCTTCACCGTAAAGCTCATGGTTGATTTCAAATGTACTTTCGAACATATATTTCGAAAACCTCAGAGGTGCGTGTCTGGGTCGAACCCACGACCGTCCGCTTAAGAGGTGATAGTTCAAACCATTAGGCCACCACGGCCTCCTATTTTATTGCAATTGGAACTATTTCCAACAGATTACGTGTTGGACAGTCGCACTGGCAAGTGCTACAAGTTCCATCCGGAGCCGCAGCAGTGGTCAAACGCCTTCGCCACGTGCTCGGGCGAGGGCGGCCATCTTGCCATCATCAACAGCGATACTGAAGCCCAGGTACCCTGACCAACGTGCTGGAAATGTTGAAGACACATCACTTAATTAAGCAACTAGTGAACTAAAACAATAGTCGTATTATACCTACTTTGTATAACCGCGACCTTATGATATAGCGACTTTTTTAAATGCAAGAAATGCGTGTTCAATCAGATCATCCACCTCCACACTGTAAGAACACGCAAAAATCACACAAACCCACTGGCACCACCACCACACTACACGTTTCGAACTCAACAAGAGCTCATCTTCAGAACAACACAACCGTTCACTAATCACCATGCTACCGGATGTTAGACTCATAGCATAGGCAGTAGACGACAAATTACATGTTCAATCTTAGTCTTACAGTAGGTGCCATCATTCGGGCTGATTTTTTTTTCTCTATTTTGTACCAGGTCCTAAAGGAGCTGTACGAGAAACATCCTGCCAGCACTATGCCCGGCAAATTCGACAAGCACATCGTCCACATGGGTTTTAGGGATTGGGCCGATCACGGCCTATGGATGACTATTCATGGTAAGTTATCAGAGGAGATAGGGGTTAATTACGGTCAGTTTAATGTTTAAAAAAATAGATCAAATTTATGAAGCAAGCATTCGTGAGCAGAACTAAATTAAACAATGATGTCATCAACCAAAATGGTTATCTATTGTTTGCCCGAGAGTTATATGCTATAATTTTATTTTCATGAAGTTCATATGCCCGAAACTTCAATTGCTCGAATGTTTGGTTTACTAGAAAATTAGATGTCATAATGATACGAATGCAATACGTATTGTTTTCCGTATTATTAAGTGCAATAATATTATTTAATAGAATATTCAAACGAAATACTAAATAGTGTTTATTTTGATTATGATGATGGCTCCGCTTCGCTCCCGCCTTAGCCTTCTGAACCTAATCTTTCCGAGTCGCTTCGCTAGCTCGCACAAATCAAATGTCGCAATTGTACCTTAACCTAACCTATGTGGGTAAAATTTACCTAATTCAAAGGCTTGTTTGACGTGTGGGATTTATCAGTCTATAGTGTCGATACTCACCATTTACATGGATGGCAAATGACATTATGGCTTGTGATACTTATGGCTTCCAACCAATGATTATGAAAAATAAAATTATTGAAATTAATATTATGGGAAACAAAGATTCTGTCATTTGATTAATATGGTAAATATTGAATAGTGCAAATGAATTTATAAAAAACAATATTATGGCGGTTGAATATTATAGCACATGAAATTCGGGCAAGTAAAGGTACTTATACCAATCAAAATACTTTCAAAAGTTAATTTAAAAATTGAAATTGAAGAACTTGGTTTTTTACAATTCCCATTTGTATAAAAAAAAACATTTTTTTTAGACAATCCCAATGAACTACAATGATTTTCTGTAGCACTAATAGTGCGCAAGGTGCTTGGCGGGTGATAAATAAATATGGCCAGTTTTCCAGAAATCAATTACATTAATTAGCACATTTGATTGATGAAATTACTATTGATTCAAATTAATATCAGAGCACGGCACAAAATAACACGTACCTACCAGCTTTCGAGATAAGAAAACAAGAGATTTGAGACACAGGCCATTGCTTATGTTACCATGTAAAGCACAGTATAGGGCCTATACTATAGGCGCAAGCCACACAGAAGAGACGTGGGACGGGGGCGAGTCGCGACGGAGCGGACACAGGGCGAAGGCGCCTCCGCGTCGTCTCTTCTCTCTGCTTTGGATCGCGACGTTTCTATACATTTAGGGGCTGTTTCACCATCCATTGATTAGCGTTAACCGACGGTTAAGTGTGATGCCGTCTCCGTCTATTCGAACAAAACAAATAGAGACGGCATCACACCTAACCGCCAGTTAACACTAATCAATGGATGGTGAAACAGCCCCTTAGTATGGTAATTGATTCAAGGGGCCCCACCACTGCGCGTCTCTTTTGTGTTGCTTGTGCTTAACGCACTTTTTTTCAGCAGTTTCTAATAAAGAGATAGAGTTTTCAGGACAAACATTTGTTTCAGGACAAACTTTGAAGCAAGCTGGCTACAACAGGTGGGCGTCCACGCAGCCAGATAACCTTGGCGGGGGGCAGTTCTGCGGAGGCATATTCATGAACGCTAAGCTCGACGACTTGTGGTGCCTGGGGGCATACCCTTTCATTTGCGAGAAAGAACCCGACAGCCTTCTGGATGATCAGCCTGAAATATTCGTAGCCGAAGTCCCTCCCTCCCCCTCTCTAAGTCCCACCCCCCCTGGCTGGGATTATGATGGTGAAGTACTCGCAGGCGAAGGGTAGTGGGGTCAAACCAATATTATTCCTTACTTATTCTTGTAGGTACCTACTGATTCTTGATGACTTGACAAGTTTCTACTTCCTACGGAAAAGAAATGTTTTTTTAATATATTTGTTTTGAGATACCAACGCTATTTTCTTAACATCTCAACGTGCCCTTAATAAAGTAAACGTCTGAATGCTTGGCACGCTAATGCCTAATAGATGACACCGTTCTATCACCTCTGTTGCTAATGACAAAATTAAAGATGGCAACTATTAGGATAGCGACGACCACTTGCACGTTTATATTTAATTATAATTTCAAGACGACTACGAAAACAAATGGCTTAACAATAGACCAAATCACATAATCCGACTTATTTTTTAATTCCTCAGACATTAAATTTAAAGGTGTTAAATATTGGATAGTATCAAAAAAGTTCTTTTTTTATACAAAAAACTCCGAATTCACATCAAAATTACTGATTGCACAGCAAAAAACTCCCCTCAAAATATTACCTACGTAAAAAACTGCAACTTATATTCGTGGCGTACCGCTATTTACGAGTATCTTAAGTAAAGCATTTTAATTATTGCACAGCTAATAATGACTAACGCACATCATACCTTATAACTTTTGTTTTTTAATATAGCTTCTATTTTTGCACATCAAAATGATATAATTACATTAATTACCTATCAATTTATTTTCAGCGTATATATACTTTTCACATAACCAGCACTAGTAGGGGCCAAATTACTTCCCAAATAAATTAGGTTCTGGCGCTTCGCCCGCCGCTGCCGAGGTGCGCTCGCTTTGCTCGCTCGGCTCGCGCATTGTGGTCGCAATGGTACCTAACGCTGTTACTAGCTCGTCGTCGTACCTAATGTTCCGATGCCAAATTGTCAGTAAAAGTTATTTTGCTATGAGAATGAGTATCCTCTACGCACGCTCTAGTTAATCTGCTGTGGAGTCAGTATTTTTGATGTGATTTTAGTATTTTTGTATAGTTTGTGTTTCGAATTATCTGCAGTACTAGTTTTGCTAAACATTTAGAAGTAGAAATAATTCCACTGTCAAATAATGAGATACATAACATGTACAAAGGCTAACTTATCCCTTTGCAGAATCTCCGTCAGACGGCCATAATGTACAACATATATGTATAACATATTTTCAAGGTGTCAAATAGGCATGCACCATCTTTCTCTTTTTTTTTCTCTTTATTTGGCTGCAGCTGAAAATCAGCGCTGTGGTTCCGTACCTCAGCATTGCTGAGCTGCCAGCCCTTTCGGCTAGCTTTAAGTTGACCTTAATTAAACATTAAGTTATATGTACCTGATGTATGCTACCTACAAGTTTGCCGAATAAACTTTTTCTTTCTTTCTTTCTTTCTATTTTGTTTATTTGTTTTAAAATAATTTTATTGATGTACAAAAGTAGATAAGTAAATGATGAGATTAAATTGATAGGCAATTATTTATTTGAGTTGCAATTAATAATATTCCTTAAATATTCAACGTGCCACCAGAACAATTTTCGCATAGGTACCTACCTACTCAAGGATCGGTTAAGAACTTTTATTTACACGATATATGTTTTTCGATTGTATGTATTTATGTATGTATGTGGGTATGTATATATGTCTATTTCTTTGGTCTTCACTCTAGCCTAAGCTGCTGGACGGATTTTAACGTAGGTATGAGGTATTATTATATAGATTCGTTATACCTAACTGTCGGAGTGACATAGAGTATATAATTTACAATAAACTGTCATTATCACTCTGAATTCCCGATTCGTTTACACCCAGTTTCTTCAGGCCGTGAAGTCCAGCTGAAGTGTTTTTCAAGAGATCCTATGGGCTACCAGTTAATCCTGATTTGGTGTGCGTGGGCCACGCCCACTAGATGACACGCCCACTTGCCAGCAATCTTTTGGTGCAATTCAGAGATGGGTAGCTCACGAATGATATACACAAAATAGCTATATCAGTTCGCTGAACTGTACCACTTTTTATATCAGTTCAAATCCAAATATACCAGTTCAAATCTTATCATTTAGCTCACTTGCACAGACTCTTATTTTCCCTTAGATAATGCGATGATGGCTGACAAAATTTCATTCATTTATTTATTTGCATTAAATGACGTTAACAGAAGGTCTAATAAATATGCATTTTGATTTCCAGGACACATTTAGCTAAAATACAGCATGCAAAATGTACACCTTAAATCTAAATTTGCATGCTGTAAGAAATTAACGAGTATGTACGAGTATGTACGTTAAATGTACGAGTATCTATAATCTTACTCAATATAAAAATGACTGAATATAATGCCTGAGAGTTGAGAGCATGAATTATAAAATCTTCAGTAATTTCAATATAAGTCCATGTATATAACAATATTTATCAATACCAAATGTCAAACTACGTAATAAAAATGACAATCTAATACATAATAATCATTTAATGAATAGTAACACTCTACGATTAACCATGTCTTAAGATTTGTATAGAATTTATGTCCAACTAAACTAGTTATAGATTTTTGCAGGGTGGTAGATTTTTTTTTGACATTCATAAGTGCTTGTTATAGCCTAAATTGAATAAAGATATTTTGACTTTGACTTTGACTTTGACTTTGCACTGCATTATATTGCTTAGCATATAGGTTTTTTTTTTAAATAGGCCCAATTTAGCTACTGTCATGTCCAAAGGCTTGTGTGTGATTGTTCGCTTATTGTTATTATTTTTTATAAGAAACAGATCCATAATATGTTTTTTTATAAAAGAGCATGCCTCCTGTATGTATAAACCAGTAAGTATTAGAATAAGTTAGTTTTGATATTAGATGTCACGATCTAACATTTGTCATTTATTGTCAACCATATATCATCGAAGGAGTTTACAAGTTACAAACATGAAAGTGATTTGAGAAAATGAATGAGCAATAAGTAAGATAATAATATAGGTAATGTTACATTTCGTTCCGCGAGCTACTGATATAGTGAGCTAAATGAGTGATATAGTAAGTATATGATACATATCAAGCTTTTTTTTCAATTGATTAGTATTTCCCATCTCTACAACTTATCTCTTTAAGCATTACTCGGCAAGCCTGCCCCAGAACAGTCTTGCCACGAATACCTTAACACTGTTGGTGGTTTAACGGTCAGCGAAGGCGGTTCTGGAGTTTTATTTGGTTGAAAGAAAAACGTAACATTTGTGCGATTTCATCGCCAGTACAGTCTAATGGAGCAAAATAAATAAATAAATATCATGACAAAAAAAATATAAAATTAATAAATAAGAGTATCACGGGGCACTTTGACACCAATTGACCTAGTCACAAAGTAAGCAAAGCTTGTGTTATGGGTACTAAGCAACGGATATACGAGTACAACTTGGATTCGGATTCGAGAGTTTCAACCGTGTCATTTTTGTGGACGCTTTTCTGTAATAATGGGCAAAGATTCTGATACAGGTTTTTTAGTTATCTGGTAGAGATACAGGAACTCGAACAAATCATTGAAAACGACATCAAAATCTACGTACAGTCGCCATCAGATATTTCGGAGCAGGTGATCAAACATATTGAAACATGAACTCTAATACCTCAATAATAGAGTGCATGTGCCGATATTTTTGAGCACCTTGGCTGCTCCGAAATATCGATGGAGACTGTACAGCCAATTCGTTAAAATTGTAACCGAAAAAATGAGGCAGTTGAACGCTCGAATAATGACCTACTTAGATAGATAGAGATACATGCTTGAATACATATTAAACACCCAAGATTGGGAGCAAATATTCGTATTTTTCATACATATATCTTCTGTCCCGACCGGGGTGTCGCGCATTCTATGCACGAGTCGCCGTAAAACAGTTGGTAAGTGTCAACCCTGCCTTATGCCGTGATGGCGAGCACAGAGTTGCAAGAGTCAAGGTTAATGACTCTATAACTACACGTTCCGTTGGGCACCTCTACCCCCTGGAAATAGAGGATGACGAGCCAGAAGCAGAGGCTCTATCTGGACAACAGAACGAGGTGATTGAGAGGAACTTACCAGATGACACAACTCCAGAGGCACTAGATGATCAAACTGACATCGAGAGGAATACTCCAGTAGACCGCGCAGAGACTAGCAATCCTGAAGTACCACCACTGGAGGAGCAGTGCGAAGAAGGGGAGCCTGTGAGGAGCAAGAGGGTTGCTGCCATTCGTGCCAGGGATAAAATCCTGGAATGGACGCGGCACCTACTCGCCCTGCTGCAATAACCTCTTTTCTTGTGGGGAGTGTCGCGCATTCTATGCACGAGTCGCCGTAAAACAGTTGGTAAGTGTCAACCCTGCCTTATGTCAATCTATATTGCGATGTGGCAACGTTTTCCTTGTCTATGCTTTAACCGATCCTCTTGTGTGTTAACCCTTCGGGTGACAGAATACGGCGCGTAAAAGAATGCGAGAGAGAGGGTATTTGAGGCAGAAAGACATTTTGCGTGTGGATTGCGAGTGCGATGGCATGGCTGACTCCTCGCGGTGACCAGAGATGATCCTGGTAAGTGCTCATGTATATATACGCTTTTATAATCGATATATCTAGCTACATGGATGTGGAAGAATGGGTCAGCTATCGGTCATTCAGAAGATCCATTCTTATAGAGTCCGGGACTCCCATGAGTATGTATCGGAAGCATACTGGCAAGCCATTGTAGTACGGTCGATTATGAGTTGGAGCATACGGGTCGGGCCTGAAGGGGTAGGAAGGAGGGCCCCGTGGCGGCACAGCCGCCATGTCCAGCTGGTGTCAGGCTCAGGGTATTATAGGGCTTACGACACCCATAATCCCTGTACAATAAGTTCCCCTAACTGAGCAGGAACTGAGGATACGTAGGACACCAAGGCACACTTACGCAGTGTCTAGACTGGAGACGTAATCGACTGTACAGAGAGGGTAACTCTGGGTAGACCAGGCCCTCATATTATACAAGGTGAAGCCACTGTAGATAAGACCATGTATATACATACATGTTATTGATAGAGATACACGACCGAAGTTAACTTCTTCTTCTACATTCACGTGGCTAGTATTGTGTATCCTTTAGTTCCATTTATCGTCCCAACGAACCTATACCCCCCTTTACGAATTCAGGCAAACGGTTTTCTTATCCGAGGGTCTAGAGGGCACGATACGGGGGTCGAACCCGGGACCTCAAGCTTCGTAGTCAGGTTCCCTAACCACTGGGCTATCTGTTCATTGGTCGTCGTCGAATGATGTATTTGTTTCAAAATGTTTGGATCGTTCTTATTTTAGTAAAATTATGCATAACTAGTTTTTGCCCGCAGCTTCGCTCGCGTTAAATTTGGAGTAACATACATTTACTTTCTGCGATCCTTTTTTCGTGTTTTGATTAGTTTTCGGAGGATTATATGGAAATACAAATACGGACAGATTTTCTTTTAGACAGATGGTGCAAATTTTGTAATACAAAAATCAACCTACATACGTAATTAATTATGATTCTTACCAGCTTTGAAACCCTGCTTCGCTGATTCAGGGTTGAAATTTTAGAAAACGTTAAAGTACTACGCGTTTCTTTTGCCCGCGACTTCATACACCATATAGGATTATATCCCGAGAAATTGTAAAGTAGTGCACCCTAGTGCACCTCTGCATTACTTTAGGTCCATCTATGCCAAATTTCACAACGTAGCATGCTGAACGGTTGTGTTGCTCTGAAAATGAGCTCTGGTTGAGTTCGAAACGCGTCAGTGTAAAGTGGTGGTGGTGATAGATGGATTTGTGTGATTTGTGTGTTCTTACAGTGTGGAGGTGGAGGAACTGCATGAACACACATTGCATGGGCACAAAAGTAGCTATCATAAAGGTCGCGGGTGGGCAAAGTAATTGTGTCAGCTCGTTGAACGTACATGTAAAATTTCGTATCTATGCTATCAGCCCTTGAGGAGTTCCGTCATCAGCAGACGACCCTGGCTGCAGCATCAGGCAGTGTATATAATTAAAACATTTAAAACGCATTGTCATTGAAATTTAACAATCATGTAAAATCTTTTGCGTGTGCCATTAACTTTTGAGGAGTTCCTTTCTACGGAGACGATCCTCGCCAGGATGAGCAGGATGTCACTGCTAAATAATTGTTACCAGATTTACATCAGTTTGCCAAATCTCCAGTACCCAGGTTTATTGGATTAGCGTATGCGTTTTCTGATTAAGTTGGTATATAAAATTCTCTTTATTCGTTTTATCCCGTGGGATATTCGGAAAATCTTTGAAACAGTTTTTACCTGTTAGTATTATCTACCTGCATGCCAAATTTGAAGTCTTTAATATTTATAATTACGGAGTTAGGGCCACTTTGAAGCGAAAATATAAATAAATCCCATTTTATTCCCTATCCCATAGGAATTTTAATAAATCCTGAAAATTGTTTTTAGCTGTTAGTATTACATACTTGCTCGCCAAATTTGAACTCTCTAATAATTATAGTTACGGTAAAAGGGTCATTTTGAAGTGAAAATATAAATCCCATTTTATTTCCTATCCCGTGGGAATTTTGCTAAATCCTGAAAATAGATTTTAGCTATTAGTATTACCTACTTTTTCGCCAAATTTGAAGTCCCTAATAATTATAGTTACGGAAATAGGGCCATTTCAAAGTGAAAATATAAATCCGATTTATTCCCTATCCCGTGGGAATTTCGAAAAATCCTTTTTTAGCGGATGCCTACGTCATAACATCTACCTGCATGCCAAATTTCAGCCCGATCCGTCCAGTGGTTTGGGCTGTGCGTTGATAGATCACTATGTCAGTCAGTCACCTTTAAGTTTTATATATTTAGATACATACAGTTATTCTTTTTTTTTTACTATTTGAGACACTATAGTCTTTACTTTTCAGCGCGTTTCTTCTGCGCTTGCATTGCACTAACCCGCGATTGGAAAGCGAGATCAACTTTCACTCTCGCAGCGCAGCCAAGTTCAACTTTGTGAGTTTGAGTTGAACTTGGTTTGAGCGGAGTGCCGCATTGTTTGCTCTGTTCGAATTTGAACGAGCGACACGTGGCGACACGCTTATTATTATATATCCATTAATAGTATATTGTACAACTAGAGCATAAAACGAGCTATTTTACCCGAGAGTCCCGATACATTCCTTAAACCACCCGAGCCGGTACGGCGAGAGTGGATAGACACGTCGAGAGGAAAATGGGTTTAATGTTCGAGTTTAACACTCTGCTTTTCACTTCGTTTGCGAGGAAATTAAATAGCAACAGTGGAAACTATTGTTTAAACTTTAGTTTTATTGATTTATTTTGAAAAGACTTTAAAGACTTTTCTTAATACTGCTAAATATTTAAATAAATACATATGGAACACCCAACACTCGAGAACAAACATTCGCATTATTCATACAAATGTCTGCCCCGACCGGGGATCGAACCTCGACCTCAAGCTTCGTAGTTAGGTTCTCTAACCGACCAGACAGTTCCTGATATGAGAGGATGGGTGTAACCCTTAATAAGCCCCCATGTATTAAAAGCCGTGGTGGCCTAGTGGTTTGACCTATCGCCTCTCAAGCAGGGGTCGTGGGCTCAAACCCCGGCTCGCACCTCTGAGTTTTTCGAAATTCATGTGCGGAATTACATTTGAAATTTACCACGAGCTTTGAGCTGAAGGAAAACATCGTGAGGAAACCTGCACGAACCCTCGAAGCGATTCAATGGTGCGTGCGAAGTTCCCAATCCGCACTGGGCCCGCGTGGGAAGTATGGCCCAAGACCTCTTGTTCTGAGAGGAGGCATGTGCCCAGGAGTGGGACGTATATAGGCTGGGTAGAAGCCCCCATGTATAGGAGCATACTACCACAGAATCAGAAGCAGATATCGAATACATAGTACCTGACAAAGAATATTTTTAAAGCTAGTCGTATTTTCAATAAGTACAATGGAAATTGTGACGTATTAAGAAATTAATAAGTTTCAGTATTCAGTATACTTATTTCCATAACAATTTACATTGTGTCGGACAATATATATGTATAAACATGACAGGTATATAAGAGCATATTATGTACACAACACTTAATTCTAACACACAAATTAACAATACCATAAAATTTGAGCCACTTTGGGACCACTTACAGGTATCCAGACACAAATTAAAATAATCTGAAAAAAAAACAACTAAAAGAAAACAAACAAAAGTCAACATAATAGAAACAACTTTTCAACAACAACAGCTTTTCAGAAACAAAATTAGGGATAACTAAGAGTAAATTGCACTTATTACTTACTTTAGTTTTAGACTACTAGGTACGTATTTAACTTTGTAGGTTTAAAATATTATAACGCTGACTAGGGAATTAGGAACATGCTTCTTATTTAATTTAATATTAATTATGTAAGTATTCAGTTTCCAACTCAATGCAAGTGGTCGCTAAATCGCCTCTACCTTATTAAGGGTTAACTGTGGGACCTAGTCTCTGCTGGGCTACTACAAAATTCGTTCCGTCTCTCTCACACTTATACTATTGAATACGGGTGTGAGAGGGACGGTACGATATGAACTTCGATTTTCGAATATCGGAGTAGGCCCTCTGTACCCTTAGTGTAAGTTTTCGGTTACATTAAAATCTCAATTTGTATAGAAACACTAACAGCGGCTCTAGCGGAACGTTTGCGATGTTCGTGTTTCCATAAAAATTGTGATTTTAACGCGAACGCGATCGAGACGTATTTTGTAACCGAAAACTTAAACTAAGGGCACTGATCTGAGGACCTAATAATTTGCGCGTGTAAAGCTAAATACTTACGTATAAATAACACGAATAACTCTCGGCTGAGTGCTTTTTAGCCCGTCCAATTCCCGGTTGACGAGCGAATTTCAGAAAATCTTCGAATGCAGTTTTATTTATTTTTAAGAATAAAATAATGATTCACTTCAGTAAAATAAAATGAGGCAGGCAAAGAAAAGATGTAACACAGTTTCCCTCTAGGGCCGATACCATACAGATTTCCCACTATATGTATGTATGCATAACTTTATTTGTACATAAAACACATACAAAACAACAGATTAAAGTTAGAAACATGCACAAAGGCGAACTTATCCCATAAAGGGATCTCTTCCAGTTAACCTTCGAACGATTGACAGGACAGCAAAAACAAGAGTAGGCACATCAGGAAAAGTTAAAAGAGCCTGAACCTAAAAGTTACCTAAATACTTAAAAACACATAGATATAGTCAAGGCCTTTAATTCATGAGCCAAACTTTTCAAAGGAAAAGTCATTACCATTTTCCTTGTTAATTAATGCGATGTCACTATGTCCTTGACCTAACGAGTACCTCGATATACTCTCACAGTTATAGTCTCATAATTTAATCTGCAACATGCTCCAATTGAAAGGGTGGCTGGATGCAGCCCCGTTGCCGGGCAACGAGGCTCTGCCCGGGCTAGAGTCCCTGGAACATCGGCTGCGCGTTATATGCAACTAGGGTTGCCATTATGGAAAAATGAAGTCCTGATAAAAATCCTGACATTTCTTGTAACTAGAGTTTAAGCAAAAGAATTCATTGAGAGCTCTGTAGCTGTAATTTATCCTATTTTTTATTGTTTAAAGATATATTATTGGTTTCGTTTATTATGAATAGGTAGGGAAAACTGTTGTACCACGGCCATAGTTGCACCTTGGACAGCCGTCTAAATTTAAATGTAAACGCGTGTATTCCCAAATGGGGTAGGCAGAGCACGCGAAACGTTACCGCTTCGGAGCCTTTTTTAGCAATTTTAGGTTTTAAGTTTGACGAAAACGGTACAATAGTGACAGGTTGCTAGCCTGTCGGTAGTCTAAATGTTCCCGCATTATTATAATACCATGTGCTATGCCATTTGAACCGTTTGGGGGGGGGGGGTATCGAAGTAAAGTTAATGTTCAATATGTATTTAAGTACCTATATAAGTATGTTCATCCGTTGCCTAGTATCAATAGTACAAGCTCTGCTTAGTTTGGGACTAGGTCAATTGGTGTCAAGTGTCCCATGATATTTATTTATTTAAAGTTAGTAACGAAACGCAACGCAGAATGTGCTGTGTGAGAAAATCATGAAAATAAAAATCCTTTTACAAAAAGTACTTATTTTTAACTTTAAATGTTTTAATTTTTCGTAATAAAATTCAATAAACTACGGTGAGGTAATGTTAACTAGCTACGAAATATAGGGCTGTTTCTGCAAATCGATGTCCGTTTTGGTCGCATTTTTGCCTAAAAACTGGATACGTTGTACAGTCACCAGCATTAATATCTGCCACAGCGGAGCGTGCAAAAATATCCGACACGTCCTTCCGGCCCTAGAAGAGTCGTATCAGATATTTATGCACGCTTGTTGTGTCAGATATTGGTGCTGGTGACTGCACTTATAGGTTAGATTAGATGTACCTTTGTTTAACTAAATGTAAACAAAACAACGTCAATTGGTGTCTTAAATATTGAAATTCCCCCATTAAAGTATCTAAATATTAAAATTTCTGTATTGAAATGTAATACACTAGTCTAGTTTGTATTACAATGATAGATAAGTAAAATGCTTAAAATCCTTGAATGTACCAAATCTGGCAGCTGAAGTTTGTTTACATTTAGTTAATTACCTATCCGAACTAAGTATAGGACACTAAAAACATTATTATGTTGTACCATCAGCCAAAAATGTGGTCTACCACCCTAAAGTTGATAATCGCTTGCATGTTATAAAACAATAATGCCAATAGACGTGTCTGTCAACTTGAAAGTTCGACTTTAGCGACATATTCATTTGATAGGAACTTGTTTAAAAACTGATAGACCACTTATTTGGCTGATGGTACCTTGGCCAATGAAATTTAATAGTAAAAAATAAATATATTTTATTCCGATCGTATCTTGATTCTAAAAGGTATTTTAGTTCAAATTAAGTGATTTCATCATGTACTCAGCGTCTAAACTAAAAACTAAGGTAACTTTTTGTTTGATCAATAAAAGAATATGTACGAACTGCTATATGTATGAAAAACTGCTGTGCCAGTAACCAGTAAATAAGTAATAGCTAAAAAAGCCGTGGTGGCCTAGTGGTTTGACCTATCGCCTCTCAAACAGAGGGTCGTGGGTTCAATCAAACCCCGGCTCGCACCTCTGAGTTTTTCGAAATTCATGTGCGGAATTACATTTGAAATTTACCACGAGCTTTGCGGTGAAGGAAAACATCGTGAGGAAACCTGCACAAACCTGCGAAGCAATTCAATGGTGCGTGTGAAGTTCCTAACCGCACTGGGTCCGCGTGGGAACTACGGCCCAAGCCCTCTTGTTCTGAGAGGAGGCCTTTGCCCAGCAGTGGGACGTATATAGGCTGGGATGATGAAGTAATAGCTTCTATAAATACATAAAACAAATAAACATTAAATATTTTCTTGACAAAAATCACGTGTCCAAGGTACCTACAACCTCGAATGTCTAAGGTAGGTACATCAGGGGTGTTGTAGGTACCTTCCACAATTTTTCCTTTTTTTTCGTGAGCCTAGTCTCAAAATTAATAAACAAATCGTTTAGTTTTTTATTGAATTACGTAGCCTGATGTTGCATCTTTAGATATTTTTATCATCATCATGTCAGCCGAAAGACGTACACTGCTGGACATAGGCCCCCCCAAACATAGGCCTCCCCCAAATGTCAAACATCCTGACATGTCAGGACAAATCCTTTACGGCAACCCTACGTGTAACGTAATACATTGTGCACGTATGTTTGTGCAGGACGTGTATGTGTAGGTACTGCAAAATCTATAGGTGAGTTTATTACGGTCAAGGCAATTTAATTGAAAAGGGCGTACTGCGTACATTTTCCTCTTTGAAGCTGCCAGGGCCAGTATCGGTTTAAAGGTAGATATAATATCAGTGTAAAAGTAGTACAGTCACTCAAAACAGCCGCACACAGACGTTGAGTTGTGGAACAGCCCGCTTATACTTATATCTAAAGGTAGATACACATCAAACAAAATTATGAGAAACGAAATCTATAAAAATAGATAATAAGAATGTAGATATAGATAACACTAACACTCCACCTTGCGGTATACCGGTAAGGGTGTTACACCAAGAAGTTCGAAAATTTTCCACATTTATTCTTTGCCGACAACTCACAAGTAAATACGAAACGATTCAATAACCACAGGAGATTTGTTAAGAGACCATAAAATACCAAGCATAATGTCAATATCAACAGTGTTGAAAGTATTGCTGAGATCCAATAGGGAACAAAACCGTAGGTAAGTTTCCTGTTATCAATACCCTATCAATCCGCTTTTTTGTATTGGTACTTATTTTCATACAGAACTTACTAAAGTGCAACGGAATGATGCACCAAACGTCGACCACATGCAGCTATTTTTTTTTACTAAAGGCCATAACATACGTGCCAGAAGACGGCATATCAGATGCTGGTAAACCAGCATGCAGTCAATGGCATTCCATGAAGCCACTGGTTTACTAATGTTTCGGCGAAAAACGTTTGGCAACCTGATTCATTTCGCAATTTTACTTTTCCCAACTGTTTAATATTTCTTAAACTAAAGTTGAATATTTCGCAAACTGAATAGAAAAATTGTCTTAGCAACCCCCCAATGGTTTTAAAAGACCTATCCAACGATACCCCACAATATAAGGGTTAGTCGAGAAAAAAAAATCACCCCCACTTTACGTCTATGTTAGGTACTTTTTTACTTTTTTTTATTGTACCACTTTGTCGGCGTGACTGATATGTATATTCATGTCAATTTAAAGCTTTAGTTCACTACTAACGGTCTCTGAGCTTACCCGCGGACAGACAGACGGACAGACATGGCGAAACTATAAGGGTTCCTAGTTGACTACGGAACCCTTAAAATTACTGGTCAGCGAAAAGTAGAATGACCTAAGTAACAGTAACGTGTATTCTAGACTTATAAGTTATAACCAGTACTAGACCGAAAGCATTTGCATTAACAGCTTTGATAATGTTCTGAATTTGAGTCTCGGGATTTGTAGGTAGTAATGACGTTGGTTGCATCAAAGGGATGCCTCGGGCTATAAAAGCAGGGTTGCCACTAGCGACGTCACAAATAGACCAATCAACTTTTATACCGACATTTTCCTGTCCGCGGCAATTTTTTTATAGGTTTCCTTTTTTTAACAAATCAATATGCTATTAGGCATTATTAGATAAAAAGGCAACGTAATTTGTGTATTATTATTTAGAAATATTCTCAAAATAAGTAAATTTTGGCGGTAACTCAGTATACAACTCCTTCGTTCTATACAAAAAACTGTTGTCCAACGCGCAAGACGACTGTAAACTTTTCGGTTAAAATTAATTTTTGTTTATGACAAGATGTGCATTTCTATGACGATTGATAAGCAGTTTTAACAGTAGTATTTCGATTTAAAACCTTGAAAAACATTATTAATTTTTGAGTAAAAAAATATAATTAAACTAACCTTGGAGTATACTGAGTTACCTTCAAAATGTTGACTCAAACCAAGCGTAGCTCACTGCCCGATTTTGTTCTCCGCTACAAGTAGATATCTGAAGCCCACTAGGGTGTGCTAGGGTAAAACCTCCAGTGAATGAACACTTAAGAAACTTTTCTACTTTGAAAAATCACTACTCTGTACTTATTAATAATTGTAATGGTTTTATGTAATTTAATCAATCGTTATTTAATAAACAAGAATTCAATTTCTGCGATTTTTTATTACGTGTATAGTTTTTGAGTTATGGAAGAATTTATAAAAAAGTACCCAAAAACCTAGTAAATGAACGAAAAAGTTAATGAATGAACAGAGTAAAACCCAGTGAATGAACATTATTTAGATAGTTTTAATCAACATTTAGAAAAGCATTTTTAACATAAAAAGAAAGTCTTCTTCTTCAGTTATTATTATATAAAATCTTGAGGTAGGTACAGCACCTTCAGTATTCCAATTATGTTTCTGTATTACAAAAATACATATATAATTCTACTAAAGTAGGTACAAATTAAGCACCTTAATATCTTGATTAATTTACTTTTTTAAAAACTCGTAGCTCAAAATAGATAATTTTTCCGAGTGAACTTTATAGACGTTATATCAAGGTTCAATTTTGTTGACATATTGATTTTAGATAAGTACGAGATTTTTTCAGTGACGATAATCCGAGCTTTATAATAAAACTTAATAAATAACAAACATTAAACTCTATTGATACTCGTATTCTAATCAGTCTGTAATCAGTCTCTAATAAGTTAAAAGTATCATCATTTGGGACAAAAAAATCTTAACAACCCAATTTTTAATTATAGATTGTGGCTAATAACAATCAGCAACTTACTACAAGCAAAATCTACATAATTTTTTAATCATTTTTAATTTATATAAAAATAAAAATCGATCAAAATAAATCAATAAAACAAAAAAATATATAATTATATAGTAATTCATGACAAATAAAAGGTACACACTAACTGAACAATTGTTTTAACTGTTCCTATTTCCTTTCCTCGCAATCCCCATTTTCTTCTCGACGTGTCTATCCACCCTCGCTGTACCGGCTCGGGTGACTATATGAACGTCTTGGGTAAAATGGCTTGTTTTATGCTCTTGTTGTACAATCTAATATTATTAACATGTCCAATTTAGGAAGTAAAACTATCGTGCATTTCGATCACGTCCATCGTTACCTACGTTGTTCATACATAGGGTTAGTAGGTATCTAGTAAATGAACAAAGCCAAATTTCTATAGTCCATTTACTAGATTTTTCATTCCTATGAATGAACACGTAGTGTCCCAATACTAGTTCAAAGAAACAGAATCGTTTTCTATGCAGAATCTGAAAACACAACCTTAATACGATTACGTTAACATTTAATTTTAGGAAAAAAACTATATTGAGCCGACACCAGTAAATGAACAGACTGTTCATTTACTGGTTTTAGAACATTTGATAAGCCAGTAATGGAACACCTAAAAATATCAACTTAACCGCAAAATAAGCCACTAAAGAGTACAATTATAGAAGATTTAACTCTTAATCTAACCAATAGCTAAACTTTATAGTGGTATACATGAAATAAGCAGTTCAAATGTTACTCCAAACATGCACTGTTCTTATTTGGGATCTAATTTTTCCATACAAAACTTCAAAAGCAGAAATACGTGAACTTCAAACGCCTGCCATGTTGAAATTGGTCGAAAATAAATTTACCGATTGTTGCCATTGCATAGGAAATCGAGTTGCCAGTAAGAAAAAAAATACGACAGTTGGTGGAAATGGCTATATTGCTTATTTTAGGCAAAAAACGTGATTTTGTTCATTCACTGGGGTGGGTTCATTCACTGGAGGGTTTACCCTATTCAGTGGTTGCCGCGTTGAGTTAGTGAGATATTATGCCACTGTATCTCATTATTGGTAAACGGATTGTTTTTTTTTTACTGGTGAAACCTGGTTGTGTTGAAATTTCTGCCTCTGAACGTAAATCGTTTTGTAAGTACATGTACCGGATACTTTGTTGTAATGATGTCGTTATGGCAGCTCACCTACCGTAGTAAGTAGACTAGTAGTAGTAGGGATAAGTCCGCCTTTGTAGAAGTATCTTAAAGTTTGTCACTTGTATTTTGTTAGTTTTCTTTTGTACAATAAAGAGTTTACATACATACATACATACTAGTTAAGTTAGTTTTTAGTTTGGTTGGAGATTGAAAACCAGCGACCTCGCTGAGTCTCATGTCCATTTTGGCTCACTTAATAATGTTATCTGTCTTGTATTGTAATTTTTGGTTTGTGATGGTGAATAAAAATTTCTATTATTATTATTATTATTAATGCCTCGTATCGCCCATTGAAGGCAAACGGTGAACTGCTGGCGAGTACAGTCATCAACTGTCATTCTTGTGCATGTCCTTGAGCATTCTAGCGTTCTTCGGTTTTGAAATAATGGTGCTGTATAAATTTGCCCCATGAATCTATCTGCCCCACCTCCCCCTTAGAGACATAGTTCATTCACTGGAAAAACCTAAACCAGTTAATGAACCTATATTTTACGTCTGTTCGAATACTAGCCTTTCGGTAGATAATATATTTAGATCAGTGTCACGGAAAATGAAATCTTAATATGACTGCTAGAACAAAAGTTGTACAGTAAAAGCTACTAATTTCGTGCAACTTTTTCGACTCTGAAAGATAACATCACTTAGGTATAACGAGAAACAAAATAAGTAAGTATCAATCACAAATGAGCATACAAAAGCAAGTTGAGGGTATTCTTAAACTAAGCCGACTAAGAAACACTGACTTGATCCATTAATACTTAAATATATTTTTCTCTTACGATTTTTCAGTTATATTTTATTTGTGCAACAAGAGAGTAAAGTTGTTTTTTGGTGCGAATTTAAATCCCGAGCAGGCGATGGATTCTACAATTGAATCACGAGCGTAGCGAGTGAATTTAGGTTAGAATCCTAAGAGCAGTGAGGGATTCAAACACACGAGATGCAAAAAGCTTTAGTCCCGTGTGACACATACAACTTTTCACCTCAGCAGCGAGAACATAGGTTAGAATAAAATCACATATATTTACCGATTTACAAAACAAACAATATATAAATAATACGATTATTAAGAAACAAATATAATAATCACATTTAGAAACCTTTACTCAAAAATGACACGTACATTCGCCATTACCTAGATCTTTAAAAAGTCACTAAAAAGTTAAGAATGCCAGACAATGATCAAAAGTCTCCGGCAAGTAGAGAGGTTTTGAATTCGCAACGAAAAAGTGTCCATATACAAATCTCATACTCATAACATGCATTTTTATTTGAAATTAAAACTACTTACTTACTTGTAAAATATGTCATATATTATTAATACCTACTGCAAAAAGCCTCATCTTTGGGTCATTAAAAAGGCTGAACAATAAACGTATAAATTATTATAAATGTTTAAAACCTTTAAATATGATTTGGTAAGCATTTATATTAAATAAACATAAATTCATTCAATTTGTCAAATATACGCGCTACTAAAAAAAAAAAACAAGAGCAGCGGCTTTCGTGCAACGAGGTTGCATACTTTATTAAAGAGTGGAATTTTTTTGGCATTTTGGAAATATTTCTTTTTCATGTAATTTATTATAGATATATTTTAATAGGTACTTACTATTAATTTTATTTATCATTGTAATCAATACATTTGATCCTATCTCTCGCTTTTTTCGTGTTGAAGTGAAAGTGCCAGATCAAAGTGAAGTTCAAATATTTGTAATTCAGTGAGTAGACCCAGCACTGTCTAGAATTAAAAAAAAAATAATTAAAAAGTTACTTTGTCTCACGGAGTGAGCAAAATGCGATTTTGCTCACTGGATTCTCATAGCAAAACCTAGCTGTTTGAGGTGCTGAGGTGAAAATAATAATAATAAAATTTATTTATTCAGATAACTAGGATCCATCAGTTGTTAGTATTACTTATAAAATGTTGTTTGTTTATTGTTAACCCTTTCTGCTTATTAGACTTAGGCTGGGGCCAAACCAGAAGCTATTCGTAAGTTGCAGGTAAAAGATGTTTTAATGTTTTTTTGGGCACAATCGGTACATTATTCTTAAACCAGTTAAACCTAAACATACTTACAATTCACATAAACCAATGAAGCTGCCTCCAGCTATTAATATAACTATACTAAACGAACGGGAAACTTGAGAAAACAGTTTGCTGGCTAAAATCAAATATAGTTAGTGATTATAAAATTTTGGATGACGGAGTGAGATGTTATCTATCCAAAAGCGAAATAATGCGAAACTTAAATCCATTCAAAGATAAGTAAAATATTTCAAACTGACTATACTTCGTTTTTTTAGCAATAGAAAAAGGGTAAACAATCTCGACGAGTCATTTATTTGAAAATCGTTATATATTAGGTACTTATGATACCTACCAAAAGAATGTAAATGATCATTATATCTTTGCTAATTGTTACATATTTGATGCGACTTATTTTCCAAGTGTTTTTCAGTAAAAAGACGCGTCAAGATTATTACCTTCTTTCTAATGCAAAAAAATATATTTAGTAGTATGGGCTTTACAGACTCTAAAACATAGTTGAATTTATTTATTTTTCGTGTGAGAGGGACAAGAAATAGTTTACTGACATTGAGTGTATCCTATCATATAATAGAACATGGCAACAACTCTGTATGAATATTTAAGAGTAGGTAAGTTCTCTTTCATCGGTTTTCTACTACCTCAATACCTATTATTGGTTTACTCGATTCGTTATTAGAGTTCCATCCCGTTGCCTACGGGATCCCATTACACTATATTCACTTGATACAAAACATGCAAAGGTGTGACATGGACGTTTGAAATTATTTTAGTCTGGTCCATGTTTAAGACCCACCCGTCATATCATACGATACTGAGGCCACTGAACATAGTATTGAGCTCCTCCAGCGACTCCGCCACTATGACTATATCATCGGAAAAACGAAGGTGGGTGATGTACCTACAGTCGGTGCCCTAACATAAGTATCCACTTTTCTATACAACTAGTTTACAACTAGTATGAAAAAGTTACAGTTAAGTTAGTTAGGTAGTTAAAGTAAGTTAGGGAACCGACCGTATAAAGTCTCAGCCTCAATGTTAGCGTAGAAATGGCTTGGATTGGATTGAAAATTGGCTACTTCGGAACAGCCTGCATTGAAATAGGTACATAATATATAACATATTTTTTGGGTTCCGTACCTCAAAAGGAAAAATGGAACCCTTATTGGATCAATTTTTGTCCGTCTCTCTGTCTGTCTGTCAAGACCCTTTTTCTCAGGAACCCGTGGAGGTATCAAGCTGAAATTCATATCAAATACTCAGGTCTACTGTTCCTTGGAGCTATGAAAAATAAAACTTCTAAGCCAACGCAATCAAAAGATACAACCTTTATGCTGCAAATTTTCGACATTCGGAATAAGGGAATCAAAACCCACAGGGTACTTCCCGTGAACTCAGAATCTTGAAATTTGGTACGAAGCAACGTCTTATAGCACAGATAAAGGAAAAATTGCGAAAAGCGTAAATTTTTCGTGACATCATATAATAAAAATATTTTTAATAATTTGTGCCCGAGTCCGACTTTTTTATATTCATCTTATCAAATAATTTAGTATATTACAACATTCCTACAAAACACTTAGGTATAAAACTACATTAGGTTACCCGAACTACTTCTTATTTCCTACATACCTACATGAAGGTCGGTGTATCGGCGGAGAATATTCGAATCACACCTCTCTTCTATCATTCTCAGAATGCTATTTGAGCTCCCCTCATCTGCATCACCACAGATGCCATCTTCTTCCGTACTATGGCATAAAAGTCCTCAACGCTAGCATCAGCTAACATTCCAGAGGCGTTGCAGGGTCGAGGAAGCCCAAGCTTTACAAGCCGCTTTCGGTGGACCCTTGCCTTAGTAAGGGTCTTCAAGATAATAAGCTTTTAATGTGGCTAATTGAAATAGAACGAAAATAAATACGCGGGTGGGCGGCACTCGTCAAATTATTACAAAATGTACGTACCTAACATGTTTTCTGGAAAAGCATCCGAGTAATTAATAATAATATTGTATATACAGTATCTGCCTAACAAATTACCAGGGCGTACATTGTTAGGTTAGTTTAGATTTCGAGGCAATTGGTAAGTATACAACAACAACTTTTTCAATAGGTACTCTAATTTTTATTGCGTCACTTAGAGGTTCAAATTTAATGACACTTCAGTTGAGCACACTATGAAGGATTTAATGTAAAGTCATTGCGTAGCATACCTAGTAGGCTAGTACATCATCATCAGCCTATGTTTGTCCACTGCTGGACATAGGCCTCTCCCATGGCACGCCACTGAGCACGATCCTCGGCCACTCTCATCCAGCTCTTACCAGCCGCCCTGCGAAGATCATCGCTCCACCGAGTCTGAGGACGTCCTACGCTACGTTTGCCGATCCGTGGTCTCCACTCAAGAACTCAAGAACTCGTCTACCCCAACGGTTATCGGTTCTTCGGGTTATATGGCCGGCCCATTGCCACTTCAGCGTGCTAATGCGGTGGGCTATGTCGATAACTTTGGTTCTCTGTCGGATCACTTCGTTACGAATTCTATCTTTCAGAGAAACTCCGAGCATAGCCCTTTCCATAGCACGTTGGACAACTTTAAAGGCTAGGCTAGTAGGTACACAAACTTATAATTGTTTTTATATAAAAAAAAGTGTACTTAAACATTGCAACTAAAATAGTAACAGCATAACCTAACCTAGCCAACCAAAAGTAGGAAAACCCCCGACATTGTCGCTTCAAAGTTCAATATCTCAAAACGGCTGAACTGATTTTGATGAAACATATCTAAAACCATTGCTAGAAAACCAGATTTTAAATAAAAAACCGCATTCAAATCGGTCCACCCGTTTAAGAGCTACGGTGCCACAGACAGCACACATAGCGGTAAAACTTATAACACCCCTCTTTTTGCGTCGGAGGTTAAAAATTAATAGGAAGTATGTTGTTCAGTAGCTTGCACAATACTGTCCGGTTGCAGTAGGTAGCCGGTTGTATGTACGGAGCGAAGTTTACCTATAGTACCTATTACTTATTCTGTGCCTATAGCTACGGCTTGTACTATATTGTATTACTTATTCTGTGCTACGCCGGAGACGTTTGTCGTAGCTGCGGCACGTAGTCCGTAGCAAGCCAATTATGTTTTCTTCGAATCTACTGATCCGGCGTCAAAATAAAAATCTTACACAACACGTTAAAAAAAACGTCGTTTGTAAGGTCCCTAAAATCTGCCAAAACGCGATGAAAACGCGCAGAGGACGCGCGCCCCTTACAAAAAAACCGGCCCAGAGCATGTCGAACACGCACGAAATAGGGTTCCGTAGCCATTACGAAAAAATTAAGTTAGTAATAGTTTTCCAAGGAATTCGTGTTTTGTACGGAATATTCCAATATTAGGTATATTTTATACCGTAGGCTGCTATTTACTCTTAAACTACTAATAATTCTCAAGCAAACTTAGCCGTTATAGTTTTCCTTGAAAGTTTGATATACTTAAACAAATCACTGAATCGAAAAATCGCTTTAGCAACCCCCTAATAATTTTAAAAGACCTATCCAACGATACCCCACACTACAAGGTTGGATGAGAAAAAAAATCACCCCCACTTTACGTCTATGGTACACTAAATCTTTTTTTTTTTTTGCATTTTAATTGTACCATTTTGTCGGCATAGTTTACATACAATATTCGTGCAAAATTACAGCTAGCATTGATAGTCCCTGAGCAAAGCCGTGGACGGACAGACAGACAGACAGACGGACAGACAGACAGACATAGCGAAACTATAAGGTTCCGTTTTTGCCATTTTGGCTTCGGAACCCTAAAAAGTGGTTGACAGCGCAATCTAGCAGCGAATAGCAGTATTAACCAAGTGATACTTGAGACAGGAAACTTGTGCTGAATAGTCAAACCAAAATGCTCTCTACCTATAGTTACGCTATTCGTCCACAGATGGCACTGTCACAAAACCACAGAAACGAATGAACTGTCGCCTGCGGTATTTCCGAAACATTATTTATTTATAGAAGGAAGTAGGGACATACATCGCGTTGCGCACCCGACTGCTTTGTGCTTTCCTGTGGTTTCCTGAAATCTGTCGAACCGGTGCGGGGCGGAGCGTGGCCATTCTGTACGTTAGTACTATTATATATTCTGTGCCTATGTCCAACCTATTCTATGACTAAAGCTAAGGAAATAATCAGGTTACGCAAAAAATTCAAAAACAAGACTATTGCAAATATTTATTAACAAATATAAATCATTATACTTAATGTATAGTTCGCAAATTGGAAAATTGTATTTTTATAAAATACACTATAAATCTCATAAAACTATCTTCAATCTACCTATGGCATTAATTTTCCCTTACAATACCCCGGTCATTCTCATTTTATTGTGCACCCGTCTAATTCCGTTTCAGTTTTTTCCATGCAAAAGCGACACGACACTATGACAATACTGAGTGCACATCTAAATAAAGGATGGCTGCCATTTACATCTATCTGTGCACTCAATTCTAATTACCGTGTCACTAGTCTAGTAATTAGAATTGAGTGCACAGATACATGCGGGAAAAAAGCGGAAATTAAACGGTGCGTAGTAAAATGAGAATGGCCGACCTATCACCCATATCAATAATAGTAGTCATAAAATCATGATAAAAGCATATTTTATTAAGACTATTGAACTTTGCATTTAAAGCCACATGGTCAGTGACGCCCTGTATAATTTGACATCTCTGAGCGGCTCAATTAGGCCGCTCTCCACCAGAGATGTGCGAGGTAGCTAAGCGGTGCGTAATGTGTAGCGAGGATGTGGAAAGTTGTGACTGTTTCCAACAGAGATGTGCTTCGCAACATATCCCTCGCAACACATTCCTTGCACAAATCCTTTATACAAACACAACATTTCCTTCTTATATGATTTTTTTATGAAGAAATAAATTTGAATTTGAATCCTTCGCTTGTTTTGTGTAGGTATACAAAAACCTCGCTCCGCTCACCTGGTTCCACCAGAGAGCTGTGCTTGAGGTTAGGTAAATGAAGCGTTTCTATTGGTTCATAAAAAACACATTCATCATCACACATCTCTGGTGGAAACGCGTAAGTTTGTCTACAGTTTGGCAGCAGTTTTCCTTTGTTTTTCGATTAGTTTGTTAACGATCATGTGCCCTTCGTCGTAGTGAGGGTTGAAATGCGATTTCACTCTCTGCATCCACCCCGCTATGTTGGCATACTTGGCGGAGGCATCATAACCTGCCATTCCTATAAAAAAAAAACAAATATATAAATCAAATTACAGTTTGTCAAGAACACAGAGAGACACCGTGTAACACCGTGCCTGCTCTCTTAGTTATAAGTTTGAGGCCTGTCTGTCTGTCTGTGGCTGACATTGTATATGTCAAAGGGATGGACCGATTTCAATACGGTATTTGACAACCTGTATAGTAGTACACTTGTCGCGTGTGCGGCCGGGGACTCCTGTCCCGAATCGGCCTATTCAGTCACGAGCGCAAGTGTCGTCGCGATGCTACTTAGATCATCTGCAAAATTATACACTGATAATGTTTGGCGAAGAGGAAAATTAATTCGCTTAAAAATTGAATTTATAGCGATTTTTTTTTTTGAAAAATTATATACCTGTATCCTTCTAAAATACTTTTCTCTATGCAGTAAGTACTTGCGTGCGAGCTCACATGCAAATAAGTCTGTCTAATTTTGAAATTCAAACCTTTATAACTTTGTTATGTTTAAAGATATCTTAAAAATAGTTTTTCTGTTCGATTACATGCATTGTCAAGTTTCAATTTATAAAGTAAATAAAAAAATAGTCAAATACCGTATTCGGTTTTCTTTCCGATTTCTTTATTTTTGTACAATAAAAGGTAAGACTAATAATAATTTATTGTCAATAACTTTACATCCAACTAATTTTGTTTCTCTTCCGTGTATGCAAGCAATAAGTTTTTAGATTTATAATATTAGTAGGATGCTAGGACTGTTGAGGACAAGAAACCTATACTTACTCGGTTGTTCAACTTCACAGGCGGCAAGTAGATCGGCCACGCAAATGTTGTCCCCGGTAATAAACTGGTGTCCCTGGCCCAGCCAGAGGCTGTCGAATGAGTCCAGGGCATTCTCCATTCGCCGCAAGTATCCTTCTACTTGTTTATTATCCACTGGTCTGCCCGTTACGAGAGGATCTAGGACCTGAAATTATAAATTAACTAGACTTTACTGGCGGATTTGCACACGTAAACCATTAGATCAGGCAGTTGAATTAAAATACTGGGATTTTTACTTAATGAGAGTTTTCACAGAGGCAGGATTAAAAAATTCACAATGCATTTTGGGAATTACCATGAAAATGAGGGTTTTCACAGAGGCGATATTTCGCTAGATGGCGTTAGTATCGCGAGGTCCGTTTGACGTTTGCTTGTGATTGGTTAAATAACTAAATAAGCCAATCGCAAGCAAACGTCAAACGAACCTTACGATTCTAACGCCATCTAGCGATATTTCGCCTCTGTGAAAACCCTCATTTTCGTGGTAATTCCCAAAATACATTGTGAAGATTTTGAATCCTAGCTAGAGATGGGTAAATCCGGATCTGAAGATTCAAAAGAGTCAGATCCTCAAGCGGATCCGAATCCCTTAATGACTCCTTTCAAATCTTATCGACTCCGGAGTTACTAACTCCGACCAAGTCCGGCCGGATCGAGCGGCTCGTGATCGCCGTCACACTCACTCGCTCCGCTTTCGCTCTCGGCTCGGATCGGATCGGATCGGATCTTATTACGTTTGGTCGGGCGCTGAGTGAGCCGGATGATACTGTAGGTACATGTTAGTACACTCATATCATAACTCATTATTTTGCTCCTCCATTACCAGAAGAGAAAGGGTTGTTATTAATAAAAAATTGTGACATTTACAAAAATTAGTCCCAAATTAAAAAAATATACCTATATACATAATTCATGGGACAATTGGCACCAATTCACTTAGACCCCAACTAAGCAAAGCTTGTACTAGGGTACTAGGCAACGTCGGAGAACTAAGCGATTTATTTTGTCTGCGGTAAAAATCATTTGCATACCTTGACTCTAAAGAACATGGCGCAATGCAGCCTTAGGCCTGCATGCTGCCATTCCAAAAACTCCTCCACTCGGGCAGCCTGCTTGTTACCACGTGGGTACAGGCTTTCAGGAATTATGCCTTCTCTTGATAAATATTTCAAGATGGCAACACTGTAATAAAAAAAAGGTTTACTATGTCACCCAGAAGATTATAATGAATCGACACCTTAATTATTAAAATCGGATGAGTAGGCTAGACGCTATGGTGGAACATACATAAATATAAACATACCTAACATATAGATAGTGCCATCCACGAAGACGCGCCCCACCATTTTCCGAATGAGGGGATGGCGGGGTGCGGGGAGTTCGACTAGATACGTCGGAATTGTTGCTCAACTTAATATTTTTACAAAATGTCTAACTATATCACAATAAAACTCGATATAACTTTTTGCGTATTTATTTACTGCAGAGAAAGAAAAGTCGCTTATATGTCGCTTTTCAGATCTCCCAATATCTATGTACAAAAAATCACGTTCAGGAGAGACGAAAGGATAAACACGAATAATCTCAATTTCATTCAAATTCTTGTCATACTTCCTGGCGGTGACATGGTGTCGTATGGAATTCAAACTCACATCAAAAAAATGTACGAAAAATTTACTACATTGTACGCTAATTAAAAAAATGTACTACACACACGTTACTTACGAGAAAAGCGTACGTTCAGATTCTCAAGTGTTTCTTTTTTCCTACGTGTAGTACCTGGTCTTTTTTTAATTAGCGTACAATTTAGTACATTTTTTGTACATTTTTTTCTGATTTACAAAGAAAACACTACTGCAACATAAACATAAATAATAAATATCACGGGACAATTCACACCAATTGACCTAGTCCCAAAGTAAGCTTAGGAAAGCTTGTGTTATGGTTTGGTTGTGTTGTGTTGTTGTTACATAATGAAATAGATAGCGCCCGCCAGGAAGTATCCTTCCCGGCGGTGAGAGGTTGATCACTGTTTTCTCGTAACTACGTACGTTTAATTAGCGTACAATTTCGTAAATTTTTATGATGTGAGGGTGAATTCCATGCGACACCAATTGACACCATGTCACCGCCAGGAAGTATGGCAAGCAAATTCACTCATAATATTACTAAGGATTAATTGCTTGTTATAAAACTTAGAGAATTTTATTTAAAATATATAATATCTTTATTGAACTATTAACATCTACATTTATATTGTTATGGTGTAGGGTTTTGTTATGTTATTGTTATCTAATATAATAACGTAATAATATTACAAGAAATTATTATAATCAAGTAGAGTATCTTTCCAGCTGTCCGCAATGCTTGCTCCTGATTAGTCCATTTATTGTAGTGTGTGTATGCACTTATAGGTAATATAATGTGCATGGACAGAACTACTACACTGCTAAGAGGTTGCTTACTAGTATTGTAAGCGATTAGGAAGAAAAGTAGGGCACGTCTTTGTGGATGGCGCGATCTATACCTTTCCTTTTGGCTTTGCTGCTTTGCCATAGTTGGGTAAAAATATGTACATTATCTCCATCTTTGTAAGTAAATTTATCCAGTTTTATGTAAGCACATATATTGAGTGTTTAGATAGGATCTTACCTCTCGGTCAGGACAAAACCATTGTGATCTATTACAGGCACCTTCTGGAATCTATTTATTTTAGCATAATCTTCCGAATAGTGCTCACCTAAAAAAAGGATAATTTCATGATTATAAAATACAAGACAATACAATAACTCTTTATTAAACACCAACACATAGTAAGCAGTACATTAAACACAGGTATGCAATAGGCGGCCTGATCTCTTCAGATTATTATTATGATCAAATCGGGGACGTTCTGAGGAAAGGTCGGGTCAGGAGTACTCTAAACCGACGTGCATGCATGAAAAGATTGATGAATGTAGAGGAAGCGAGAGTTGTATGCCAGAATCGTAGCAAGTGGAAGGATATAGTCTCTGCCTACCCCGTTGGGAAAGAGGCGTGATTTTATGTATGTATGTATTATTATGATTTTGGTGTTCCAGGTACAAGACACCAAAACACCATAGAATTACATTTTTTGGGTTTACTAATATTTCGGCGAATAACATTTGGCAACCTGTTTCATTTCGCAACTTTTCATTTCCCAACTGTTTAATATTTCTGAAACTGTAAATATTTCAGGATTTTTATAAAACTAACCTAACCTAACCTAAAGGGTTCTACATGAATGCATGATGGCCCTGAAATAAATCCTGAAATATTTACAGTTTTAGTTTGCGAAATGAAACAGGTTGCCAATTGTTATGTTGCAAAAAGGCAGTACTCACATTTTTTGAGATGTTGTAGTATCTGTTTAGTACCCTAGATTGCTAATAAAGAAAAATAAATAAGCAATAAATAATAAGACAAGGTTTTAATTGAACAAAACTTAACATCAGGTGGATAGAGGATGAACAACATTAAGGAAGTTATCATTTATCACATAAATTTTTTGTTCTTGTTCTTACTCAAGCCTAAGCCGCATAATATCCATTTTGTACCCTTTACATAGCCACATGATAGGCACTCAACAAGCAAAAAATAATTTTGTTTCCAAAAAAATACATGTAATTGAAGAAAGATGAACATGTGAGTTCAAGGAAATGGTTGGAAAAAGCTTTTGCTTCTGAACAAGTCTTGACACAATAAATATCGACCAGGATATAACAATAATATTACCTTTTCTCAAATCCACCGGCATAGGGGTAAAATCGTATTTAATGTTCTTTAGTAAAATGTACAAAGCCCGAGAAGGCTGAGACATAAGATCAAAATACAGTTTTAAAGACATGGTTTTTTAAGAAAAAATGTAACAAAATTACGTAAATATGAACTACTAATAAATGGATTAACTTTTTGAACTTTGCTCTTGTTTTTCCAAAAAGTGTTTACGACTGGTTTACGATAACGATGTGATGCGTTTTGTTTTATCATTCTCAATTTCATTTCATTTCATGTCATTAACATTTATTATTTATTTATTCTGTGGTGTGGCATCTTTTGTCCTAAAAAAAAAAGATAAATTGTAGAAATTTGAAAAAAAAGTGAGGCAGGAATTGTTTATAGGTGTCAAAATTTCAAATTTGTAAACCTCTATAGTGAAGTGTATCAAAATTGAACCATTAAATTATAAGGCAAATCTACTAGAATACTAGAAACCAAACGTATTATTTTACGAAAATACTTTGGAAAATACAGTCACTAAATGTCACATTAAAGAAATCAGTGAGTGATGCCATAAAGGTCGATATTTTTTGTTCGATAAAAAGTAGTGAAAAAAAATACTTATACTACTATTGCTTTCCTGTGTTATATATTTTGGCCATTGATTAATAATTTAAATGATTTTGTGTCCTAAACATCAGAGAAATTCAATGAATAATTTGGAAACCTTTCAATGCTAAAGAATCGATATATTCTTGTAAACGAAGAGTAAATTGATGCATCACTAACACATTATTTTTGGTGCGACGGACGCCGGGAGACATTTCCATTACAAAAATTAAGTTCAAAATTCCTATTAGAAGCATTACACCATGGCGTCTATAGATTTATTAACGCCGCACATTTCTAAGGTCAAGTTACCGGGCCCCGAGCAACTGATCTACAAAGACGAATGCGTTTATTCCTTCGACAATCCAGTGAGTTGCAATTTTTTTATAACCTCATCTTTGTTTTTGTCTGTTTCTGCTTATAACGATTTGGATAATGAAAATAACCTTTATTACTTAATTTGGAACACAAAAGGTTTATAATAATGCACAGTAGAGGTTTTTTTTTATTTTTATTTATTGTCTTAAACACACTACACTACATACAGGAAAGTTCGTAAACTAGGCAGGTGCTACTGTGTTGTCTTTGAAATATTTTGTGTTTATGAAGTTTTTAACGGCTTGATAAACATTAGCGATCACGTTGAAAAACGTCGTTCTCATGCCGTTCATGGAGTATGAGCAGAATATTAGAGACAAGAATGTGTCAAACATGACAGGGCTCCAAAATAAGATGTTGTACAGCAGTTCCCTACTTACGTAGGTCTTCACATTAGGCCTCTTAACATCCATTGCTTGAATTTTGGTTATAATAATTGTTGATATGGTTATTGGGACAAAAAAACTCACAACAGCTATGATGAACATGTAAGAAAGCATGCTTTTAGTTTCCATGTAACAGATTCTCATACATTTCTCATACAATTTTGGTTTCCGGTACAACGGTGAACTTGTAACATTCACACTGAAATTTGTGAAATTATAAATTATTCTATAAACATTCTCTATTATTTTATTTACTTCTGTTGAATTGTCATTACTTTCAACATTTTCATATGATTGTATATAGTCTTTATATGGTATGTATTTCCTTATTTCCAAAGAGTAATTTGTAGCGGTTTCCATGCATGTTCCATTACTAACATCCATCAAAGTCATACAAGAATCAATATCACTTTTAATGTGTCTGGTCATCACCATCTCCTTCACACCCATCGGGTACATAAAGAGAGCAAGCAGGACAGGAATAATCCACTGCAGTACAATCAGAATATAAGAAAAATACTTTTTCCAAAAGCCATGAATTTTCACTTTAGTATCACTCAATCTTCTTGACTCCAACACAATTTCATGAACAACATTTTCATCTTCTTCCCTTTTTGTTTCCTTTATCATTTTATAGTGCATGTAGTTGTCAATGATGAGGGTCACAAAACTGTTGACCAAAGACACTATGAACGGTCCATAGCTCATTATAACTGTCCAAAATCCGCACTGGAGTTTATATCCACTTGGAACCATTTCAGATGTCCTCTCTTCTATCTCAAGGACGTTGGCATTCAAAGGGTTCAACTTATAAGCCGCACGAGCCACAAAAGCTATCCCAATACTTGTTAAAATCAAATTTTCCGACAGTAACATAGTTGTAAATGTGTTACTTCCTTTCATAATTCTCATTAAGTTCAGTAAACTCAGCGAAAATCCACTTAATATTAAAAAAGTGCCCAAGTATAAGTCGGTGGACTGTAACATTGTTGCTTTGTATGTCGCTCGGAGAGAAATGGGGGGACCCACATGGTTTGATGTCTGTTGTGGGGTGATATGTTATCTTTATGCTAACTATAGGGGTTTGAAAATGTAGATATACAATGAACATTAGCAATATTTAAAAAGTGGAACTTTTTTTATGTGATGATGAAACTTGTTCATGTTTATTTGTATTTTTGTCTTTGTTTTCTTCTAAAATGTCCTTTAAAATAATGAGAACGCAAAAAAGTCGTTCTGTCTATCTGTGGTAAAATAACAAATGTATGGACCAATTTTGATGCAATTTTTTTATGTGAAAGCAATTTTCCTTGCAATAGTTCTTAGCGGTTTCATTAAAATCGGTTAAGCCGTTTTTGAGATATTGAACTTTGAAATTTTTCTGAGTGAACTTTATTTACTTTTATTTTATAAGTCTATTGTGGTGCAATATTTATTGATTTGAGTTATGAATTTTTTCAAAGTAGTGATTTCAACTTTCCTTGCTATAAATTCCATGTTAAACATTCTGCTTTCTTATTTCTAGGAGTCGGAGACTGGTCTCTATGTGTCCCTTGTGTCATTCCTGGGCTTTGGACGGAACTATGTGGAGCAATACTTCCAGAAGACAGGCAATGCTGTCTTCTTGCACATTTGGCGGGAGAAAATACCTGTAAGTTTGTAAATTTTTCTGTTAATGTACTTATCTAGCGTTCAATGATGGCCTCACGGTCCCTCCAGAACGCAAGCTCTTGTACCGGCATTATGCTGAGGTAGGTCTGTTTTGTGAACAGTAACTTATACACTGTTTTCTATGTCTGTCTTTTATGTAATTATTTTATTGTTTCCGAATAAACATATTTTCTTTCTTTTTCTGGGTGAATCAACTTTTTAGTAAATATGTCCCTTGCATAGGGAATATGAGTGAGCACCCATGAGACTCACCTGTAGTGTTCAAAGCCTCAACAAAAAAATGAGAGAAAAAAAAACTAGTGTATGTTTTTCTGTCCCGTAACACAGGAGACATCAGTGATACACCTTGTTAGAAAAATGTTTGCAATGTGTACTATTAGCATGCTTTTTTTAAATCTCTGAATCTGTCTCTTTCTAAAACGATTTTCTCTATTCAGGTGCTATCGCGCTATTTGCGTGTGACGTCACGTGCTAGTATTTCTTTCTCTGTCTAGTGTCTAATCTTGAATTGACCTTTATAGCTCTGTTATATATTTACAAAGGTAAGTTCAAAATTGTTTTTCCGTTCGATAACACACACAGATTGACTAGCATTGATTTTTAAAATAAACAAAAAATAATTGAATACCGTATTATAGTCGGTTTCTAACATTATATATATTTACTAACACAATCGGTACTTATCACGCTAAACAACAGTAATAATTACCTCTGCACTGAAGTCTAGCTTGGTAAGTCCTGATTGTGTCAGTAAATATAAGTGAAAATCACGAAAGTATAAAACGTTGTTAAGATACATTTCTGTTCTGTCTACTAAAAAAGTGAGTCATATGTTACTTGAAATAAAGATTATTATTATTTGTCATGGTTCTTTAATTTATTTTATTATTTGTCCGACATAGAATTGCTAATTGCTACAAATCCAGAACAAAAACTTGCAAATGCTCCAAAAACATGATAGGTCATGCTTTGCTCTTTAACCTGCACTAAAATATGTGAATGAACTATGTAACATGTTGATATGGACCTCCGCAAAGTAACGCCTGAGTCAATAGATTACGTAAATCATGTTGTCTCACAGGTGCCAGAACCAGAGCAGACGGGTGATGGTCCAGAGAAGAAGATAACTCGGCTTGCCATCGGAGTGGAAGGCGGATTCGACCCCAGCTGCGGCAAGCCCAAGTTTACCTACACCAACCACTACAGCATTATTGTGCTGCCTGGGCTCCATACGTATCCTTGGCCCAATCCAAGCTTGCCTGAAGCTGTGAGTTTATTATTACCATTAACCTTTTAACCGCCACGGTCGGCCACAACCGACAAAAAAAATCTGAAAATCGTTCCATATGCGCCGCGAAATGCCGACATGGCCACTATGGCACTTTTTTCAGCTGTCGTGTTTTACCGACCGTGGAGGTCAAAGGTTTAATAATTAGATTATCAGGCAGGCAATTGGCAGCAATTGATAGGTACCTGTATCCATTATAGCTGTTCCCTGGTCAAATATTCTTTATACTTTGACTTGGGTATTCTACTTTTTGTAACTAAAATTAGATGGTTGAGATCAGAAATTCTAGCCGTGGCCCGCAACACCGTCAGCGTAAAATTCGTTAACCGCTATCCGGCGGAAACGCAATTTTCTGGAATAAAAAACTATCCTATGTTCTATGTTCTTCCACGGGACTCTGATTCATTTCATCTAAATTGTAATCTGTCAAAAAGTTAATCTTAATCATATATTATCAGAAAAAAAAATACTTTCCAAAAGTTCTTGTGTGCCCCAGGGCCTTCGCATGGCCTAAGACTTCTTCTTTCTTAGATATTTATGTATTTGTTTAGATCAAGAAGTCAGCCCAAGCTGTCATAGATGCGGAGTCGCCGTTCAAGATCGCAGAATTGGCCGCTCTCGCCGGCACCTGGGACGGAGAGGCGCGCGAAGTATCCGTGTAAGTGTAATACAATACAATGACTCTTTATCCCTTAATAGGGCACTGGTAATATATTTACCACCAAAGAAAAATTCGACACAAAATGCACGGATTAGGCGAATAGCAGCACCCGCCCCGCAGCCGCCGCGCCACCAGACGAGCACAACAGGGTGACCAGACTAGCATCCCGCCAGCTTGATTTCTCGTTTTTTTATTTCATGTCATGTTTGAGAAAAGCATTATACAAGCCTCGGCCGGAACGTGGGGTTGCCGGCTTGGCATCCCTACGCTTGGCGGTTTATATCTGCTTGGCCGGCAACCCCCTACTTCCCGGCCTCTACAGTAATGTACTCCTTCCTTCCTTCGCACGATCCCACATAAATACAAACTTATCCGACCAAATACGATGGAAAAACATTATACTAGTTCTGTACATGTGTAGTGTTGTCTCTTCAGGCACGCAGTGAGTTTGAAGCAGCTGGACAACGGCGTGAAGATACCGCCTTCCGGCTGGAAGTGCGCCAAGTGCGAGCTAACCACCAACCTATGGCTCAATCTGGTGGACGGTGCCGTGCTCTGTGGCCGGCGGTTCTTCGACGGCTCCGGGGGGAACGAGCACGCGGTCAGTAAAGAGTACTACATAACACAAGCTTTGTTTACTTTGGGACTAAGTTAAAAGGGTATTACTGCAATGCTCTGCCGCCAGAATGCAGCACTAGCTGTGCTTGTGGTTTGTACCATAAACAGTTTCTTGAATGTCTGAAGCTTAAAATCAGCTAAGAGCGGTGGCGGAGCAGTGCGGCGTGGCGCGGAGGCGGTACTGGTTGTAATAATCGAGTTGACATGAAAGAGGCCACACAATACCGTGCCACGCTTATTTCCCGCGCGCTAATCTGTGTGGTCTCTTTCGTGATAGCTCGATTATTATAGCCGGTACCGCCTTCGCGCATCTTGGCACCGCTCCGCCACCGCTGGCAGTGGGTTTCAAGCTTAAGATGTCCGTATGATGCCACAATATATATTTTTTTTTAATATAGCTCTATTATTACTGTTGATGTAAACATCTTGATATTTTGTTACTAATTAATATGTCACGATCCGTCATGGCCACAAACTATAAAGAGAACTGACGTTGTTTACGGTTTGTGATAGTGTCGCCCCCTGTGTAGAGTTTTGCATAATATTCCCTATTGGAGTCAAGTGTCGCGTGGAATTTATTATTCATTTATTTATTTAAGTTACCCTCCTCAGGTGGAGCATTACCGCGAGACGGGCTACCCTCTGGCGGTGAAGCTGGGAACCATAACGGCGGAGGGCAAGGGCGACGTGTTCTCGTACGCCGAGGACGACATGGTCGAAGACCCGTATCTGGCCGACCACCTCAAGCACTTTGGTATCAATGTGCAGCAATTACAGAAGGTTGGTTAAGATTATTTATTTGATATCTCTATAATAAGTTATAGCATTACAGTAGAAAACCCAATGTGCTTTAAAATTTAGTTATCGACTCAGCTGCTCATTTTAGATTATTATCATTTATTCATAAGTGATATCAAACTATGTTTTGTTATGTTATGTATTTACTTTAGTCTATATGGCAATGGCAACTATAGTTGCCAAAAGCACATGAGTCGTTGTACACACAGATACACATAAAAGGCATAATTATACTTATATGGTTTGAAGCACTAATAGGTACACTTTGATGAGGTGTAAAAATAAGAAGTTATTTAAAAAGCGACAGACGACCACACCCTCCGGCCTGAAGTCGAAGTGCAGATGGTTTAATACAATGACCCAGGCTATACAATACAATGACTATTAAACACACAACACACACCAAATACACGCTTCAACTTTCCAGACTGATAAATCCATGGTGGAGTTAGAACTGGAGTTGAACCAGCGCACCGGGGAATGGAACACCCTCCAGGAGTCAGGCAGCTCGCTGCAGCCGCTCCACGGGCCCGGGCTGACCGGCCTCGTCAACCTCGGCAACTCCTGCTATATCAACAGCGTGGTGCAGGTCAGTGACCAAAGATACACGCCAGAATAATCGTTCAAAATTTTCATACAAATATCTGCCTGACCGGGGATCGAAGCTGGGACCTCGAGCTTCATAGTCAGGTACTCTGATCACTGGACTATCCGGTCGTCAAAATGTGATGAAAAAATAATCTTTTTTTTTATATTCGCACATGATTCGCATTTTTTTCTCGACTTTTCTCTATACTTAATTCAAAAAGCCACAAATTTTGATTTAAGACAGTTTTTGATTTCATGTGCGAATATAAAACAATATAAGAGTATAATAAGAGGCAATCACCGCCGCCCATGGACATCCATAACATAAACTGAGTTACGGATGCCTTGCCGTCCCTTTGAGAAATGAGTAGGCTCGTTTTTTGAAAAAGCCCAAGTTGTACCGGTCCGGAAACACTGGCGCTGCAAGCTGATTCTAAAATTTCCACAGTACGTGACATAAAGTTCCGCAAGAAACGAACTGTAGTAGACTGCCAGCTATTGAGATGGTGTGGGTGAACGGAAAGTCGGTTACGAGTTGTGCGATAAAGAAATTAGCAGCAGATCGAACAACTCTCCAGAGCACTCCCCATGATGAATGGAGCAATCAACTCTTTAGTGTTGTTATTCTCTCCCGTAACACAGGAGACTTCAGTGATACACTTTGTTAGAAAAATGTTTGCAATCTATTAGCATGCTTAGGAGATGAACCTGTCACAACTCCCTAACTTTAAGTTCATTTGTAGCCCACAAAATGATACTTTTAATAAGTAACTCAGGAGACCTTACCGTGGCAAGAAGCTGCCTTAAAAAAGTTGACTGACCCAAATACGGTATAAGATACAATCAGTAAAATTGTTTATTCTTTATAAAATCTTATAATAAAAATATGTTCAGGTGATATTCCGCATGCCAGACTTCGTGCGTCGCTTCGTGGAGGGCGCACCGGAGATCTTCGCCACCTTTCCCGAGGACCCCGTCAATGACTTCAACGTGCAGACGTGAGTGATCCTGACAGTTTTCAGTGCCACCGTGTTTTGCGTTTTAATACTAAAATCTAAGCGATGCTTTGTTTAGAAGTGATGAAGTAACAAAGAAATAGACTTACAAACTTTCGAATTTATAATATTATTGGGATAAAAAACTTCAAATATGAATACGAATACGCATGAAAACTGTCAAAATATGCAACATTAAATTAAAGTCTAATTTTCATTAATTTCTGAAAACTAAATATTAACAGTAATTTAATCATTAAGTATAATATTCTTGGTTAGATAGATATGTTAGATATTCCAGAGAGTGTTATAAGTAACGTTTCTGGCACTCGCGATCACAATCAAATGAAGGTTTTCACAAACAAAACTGTCACTTGATTGTGATCGCGAGTGCCAGAATCGTTACGCAATAACTATAATACTATAACTATAATAGATCGTTAAAAGTTTTTGGATAAGATATAGTGGAAGGGATTTTCCAAGTTTTGTCCTGGTTCTGCCTGGCTGGGTGGAAAGTCGTTCGCCGACAAGTTCGCGTGTTGCATTTAGGTGCTGCATTTTTATGCACAAAATGACCTTTTTGCAGTGCTAAACTGGGCGTGGGACTGCTCTCGGGCCGCTACTCGGTGCCCGGCGACACGGACGGCACGCAGCCCGGCGTCGCCTGCCACATGTTCCGCAACCTGGTCGGCAAGGACCACCCCGAGTTCCAGTCCAAAAGGCAGCAGGACGCCCACGAGTTTTATTTGCATCTTCTGACTCTGCTGCAGGTACCAGTACAGTGCTTACAGTTAGACCTCGTTATCTCAGGGCAGTGACCGCAAAATAAAACATGGGGGCAATCGGCACAGTTTGATATTTATTGTAAAGTAAAATAATTGCTATATAAAAAATTACAATTCCAAATTACAAGAACTTACTTATTTAAGTTTATTTTAATTTCACATTGGTTTTATTTTTATATTACTGAATATCCCTACTATCCCAACTAATATTAAATATAATGACCCGGATAACTCACGTCTTAAATCGAGTTTAGCTCGACATGTTTCGGGCTCGACATATCCCAACTAATATTATAAATTCAATCAAATTCCCAATTGCACCAATGGTATTTCGTGTTTTGATAAGGGTTCAGTTCAGTACATCTTATTGTTTTCCAATGTGTCATGTTTGTTCCAATTGGTCACAATGTTTGGTCACATACTCCCCTATTTTGGCACTTATGACATTTCACTGCCCTGAGATAACGAGGTCTACTTACAGTTCAGCATGTCATCTGGGGCAATAAACTTTTCGGTGTAGCTTGTTGCTATGGTAACGTCTCTTGAGTTACTTATTAAAAGTATGATTTTAATGGGTAGAAATTCACTAAAAGTTTGGAGTTGTGGCAGTTTTAAGGCAATTCATTCATGGCTCTTAAAATACATTGTAAAAAATCCTGACAAGTTGTATCACTGATGTCTTCTGAGTTACGGGGCATAATAACATACACTAAAAAGTTGATTGACCTGAACTATCTACACTGACCAAGGTCAGCTTACTGTAGCAGCAGTTTTTCGTTCTTCAGAATACGAGGGCTACCGAAGTATCAATCAATTACTTTATTAAATGAGTGACATTTTCATATTCACTAGTATGGAAATTTATAATTTCAAAATGAAAAATATGCGGCTGTACTGCTAACAACGCAACCTCGCACATCTGGTGAAACGCTGCCCAAGTTCTCGTATAGCCTTGGAATAAAGTCATTATGGTTTGTGTTTGTCATGTCCAGCGCAACAGCCGGCACAAGCCGAACCCGTCGGACTGCTTGAAGTTCTCTGTGGAGGAGCGTGTGCAGTGCGGAGAGTCTCGCGGGGTCCGCTACAGCACGCGCCCCGAGCACCACCTGCCGCTGCCCGTGCCGCTGCGCGCCGCCGACAACGCGCCCGCCGTGCGCCGCGCCGAGGAGCGCCGCGCGGCCGCCGCCGCCTCCGACCAGCCGCTGTTAGTACACGGGATAGAAATTGATACGAGATTAATTCCCCTGACAGTAGCCGCAATTGCGTTAACTTCATGAGAATGACGAGGGAGGGGATTAGGGGAGAAAGAGTAACCTTTTTTAATCAATAACGCACAACCAGCACGCCCATCATCGCGGTCTTCCGGCATATACACACTATTTTTCTCGCTGCAAGAACGTGAAAAATTGTGTTTCGCTCTACAGCAGCAAAGTTTTTTAGCAATTCGTGCACCCTTACACAACAAATAAGTGATTTCAATAAAAGTTTACATTAGACCATGTATCGAAAATACTATTTTGCCCCCAGAGACCCGTCGACGGTGGTGCGGCCCAACATCCCCTTCGCGGCCTGCCTCGACAGCTTCATGAAGGAAGAGACAGTGGAGCAGTTCTTCAGCAGCGCTGTCAATAAGAAAGTCACAGCGCACAAGTAAGTACAGTCAGCTAATATGATTTCGATGCCACTATGGGACCAACTCACAATATAACAAGTTTAGCACGCCCCCAGTCGCAAATTCACCAACCAGTATTTTTAGTGCCTCGTTGTCACTGTGTCACGGCAAGACGATTAGTCAGTTCATTGCGTTTGCTGCTAGGTAAACATTGTGTGGCGACCGTTTTTGCCGCGGAATGGACAGAGAAAACGAAATGTTTAATCTGTATTATTCAGCCCCGTAACTCGGGAGACATCAGTGATATACTTTCTCAGAAAATTTTGGGTGTGCTGCTAGGTAAATATTGTGAGGCGAGCTTCTTGGCCGCGAAATGCACAAAGAACACGAAATGTTTAGTCTGTATTATTCAGCCCCGTAACTCGGGAGACATCAGTGATACACTTTCTCAGAAAATTTTGGGTGTGCTGCTAGGTAAATATTGTGAGGCGAGCTTCTTGGCCGCGGAATGCACAAAGACCACGAAATGTTCAGTCTGTATTATTCAGCCCCGTAATTCGGGAGACATCAGTGATACACTTTCTCAGAAAAAAAAAATCATGCATGAAGAAATTGCCGTAAAACTGTCACAACTCTTAACTTTTAGTGGATTTGTATCCCATAAAATCATACTTTTAACTGTAACTTTATTTTATTTACTAAAAAAACTCGTACCTACTTCAAAATCGATAATATTTCTGAGTAAACTATGTTTGAAGGGTTAATTTTGCCGGCGTATTAATTTCAGATACGATATTTTTTCAAAATAGTGGCGATTTTGACTTCTCAATGGTTTTACAGACGAGGCCAAAAATGCAGACGAAGATTAAAGAACGAATTTAAAGTTGCATTTCTTCATATTTCAGAATAACGCGGTTAGCAACCTTCCCTGACTACTTGCTGATCCAGCTAAAGAAATTCACCATCAAAGAAGACTGGACGCCGGCCAAGCTCGATGTGTCTGTGGATATGCCTTGGGAGGTAACTTTGTGCATGGAATAAATTAATGAAAGTTCTTCAAACACAAAGAACATGGAAGAAATGAAACGCAAAAAATTTAGGACCTGTATCACCATTATTATGTCTTTCTGGTATTTTATGTGACATACATTATGATCGATCCGAATGGGTCAGTATGGAGCAGTCAGAAACTACGAGAGATAGCGAAATCAGCCGGGAACCTTGGCGTCGATTTTTGATTTTTAATAGTAATGGCATTATTTATTTTTTTAACTCATTCATAACCTTCATAACCGGTTAATATAATAACATTCATAACCGGGAATTGAATCAAACCTACATTGTAAGGTGTGTAAGAAGTACCCATTCTAAGAGGAAGTCTGCCCGGGACGCATGTACTCGTAGGTCGAAGATAAGATGTTTTTTTAGACAACTTAAAAAAAGGACGTTGTCGTTGTCGTAGTCAAATGGACTATTTTTTATTTCAAAGCGGTAGTAAATTATTTAAATGAGTTTTTGGAGTCCCACTGCTGGGCACGGGCCTCTTCTCAAAATGAGAGGGCTTGGGCCGTAGTTTCCACGCAGACCCAGTGCGGATTGGTAACTTCACAAACACCATTGAATTGCTTTGCAGGTCTAGATTTCCTCACGATGTTTTCCTTCACGGTTAAAATGTAACTTTGCACGTGAATTTCGAAAAACTCAAGAGGGGCGAGCCTGGCTTTGAACCCACGATCCTCTGCTTGAGAGGGCATAGATGCCACTGGGCTACCATGGATTTTTGTTATTTTTTTTATGTTGGTTCCAGGTGGACCTAAGTTGCCTGCGCGGGCGCGGGCTGCAGCCCGGCGAGACGCCGCTGCCGGACACTGCGGTCGAGCCCACCTATGACGCCGCGCTCATGGCACAACTCGTGAGTATTACCCACCGGATAGCCAAGCAGTTAGCGGCCAACTATAAATTGGCGAACATGCTCGTATATGCTGAGCGGCAAATAATGTGGCCCCCAAATGTATGCTATAATAGGTAATTTTGTATGTAGAGTGGGCCAAATTTTATGCCGCTGACTATATTGCTAAAAAGCAGTGCTAGAAAGCTTTAATTTGGCACGAATATGTGTAGCAACTATGGCGACAAAGTAGTCAAAAATATACGTCATTTTTTTTCTCTTCTTACCCTATAGTATGGGTCTTTAAAATCACTAGGGGATGTGAAGGCCGTGTAAGTATATATATAAATGTCAAGCTGTTCAAATCCAGTTGGACATGGGTTTCCCGGCGGAGGCGTGCAAGAAGGCTCTGTACTACACGGCTAACTCCGGCATGGAGGCGGCGAGCAACTGGCTCATGGAACACATGACCGACTGGGACTTCGCCAACAAGTTCCAGCCTCCCGGCGCCGCCCCAGGTATCAACTAAGTCTAATTGCAATAAAGGGGGATAACTTATTTGATTGTAACTTGAAGATAACATCTGGAAATACCTATTGCACTTTTACTTTCTTTTACCTTTTAAGTACAAGAGTTTTTTTGAAATGGGGCAATCAACTTTTTAGTATAGCTTGTTGCCATGGAAACGTCTCCTTTATTAATTATGATTTTATGGGGTACAAATCCACTAAAAGTAAGGAATTGTGACAGTTTTAAGGCAATTCCTTTATAATGAACTAGCTTCTGCCCGCGACTTCGTCCGCGTGGAGTTCGGTTATCGCGCTGTTCCTTCGGGAACTGTGCATTTATCCGGGATAAAAAGTAGCCTATGTCACTCTGGCCCATAAACGATCTCTATTCCAAAAATCAAAGACGGACAAACATACATACACACTTTCACATTTATAATATTAGTATGGATGGCTCATCTCCTAAGCATGCTCATAGCATTCATTGCAAACATTTTTCTAACAAAGTGTATCACTGATGTCTCCTGTGTTACGGGAGAGAATAACAACACTAAAAAGTTGATTGACCCACATACATAGTTCTACAGACCGAGCCGAGAATTCCCAGTTGTGTGGCTTCGAAAATTACTTCAAGCCCATTAAACTATAGCCCTCATTTCACTGAAAAAATGGTAATCTACCACATACTTGGAAACACACACACATTTGGAAAGAAAAAGTACATTTAATCGTGACATTGACTTTCACGAAAAGGACCCACCTCAGCATAATGCCGGCTCGAGAACCAGCACTGGTCTTCCGGTGGAACCGTGATTTGTAGTCTATAAGCTAAACGAGAACTTACGAGGTTAACAATTTTCGAAAACTCTTTTTCTTTTAGCACCCGAAGCGAACTTGGACGAAGCGAGCGTCGAGCAAATAATGAACATGGGGTTCACGCGGGCGCAGGCGGCGCGCGCGCTCTCCTCCACTCAGGGCGACGTGGGCCGCGCCGTGGACTGGATCTTCAGCCACGCGGACGAGCTGGACGCGTGGGAGGCGCCCGCGCAGCCCGACCGCGCGCTCGGCTGCCGGGACGGGCCCGAGAGTGAGTGCCCGATGTTACCGTTTTGAGTCGACTTTTTAGTGTAGCTTGTTGCCATGGTGATGTGACGACCGGACAGGCCTAATGGTCCTTGAGTACGAAGCTTACGAAGCCCGTTCGGGGCAGACATTTGTATGAGTAAAACGAGTGTTTGTTCTCGAGTCTTGGGTGTTTTATATGTATTTAAGTATTTATTTATCTATATAATTATGTTTGTCCATTGTCCAGTACCCATAGTACAATCTTTGCTAAGTTGGGGACTAGCATGTCAATTGGTGTAAATTGTCCCATGATATTTATTTATGGGTAACGTCTCCTGAGTTACGGGACAGAATAACAGCACTAAAAATTTGATTGACCCTTATTACCATATCCTATGTAAATATAATACAGTTTATATAAATTTGATTGCCTCAGAGTACAAGCTGATAGCGTTTATATCGCACATGGGCACGTCCACGATGGTGGGCCACTACGTGTGCCACCTGCTGCACGAGGGCCGGTGGGTCATATTTAACGATAACAAGGTATCTACCCTCTTTGTTATTTATATTTGTCTTGCGTCCAGTTTGCAGCCTAAGTGTTGATCATGCATGTCACTGTTTTTTAATCTCGTATGTCTACACATATGCCAAATTAAGGCTATCTTTTTTCATTTTATTTTTATCTGTGAAATTGGTATTATTTGTAATAACCGACGCTTGAATACGGTTTATTTTTTTCAGAGATTAAATGTAAATGCATATACCTATTTGTCTGTCTGAACATTAAGTAAAGTAAGAACTCAGTATCTGTTTATAAACATACAGTGTATTGTTTCAGGTTGCTCTCTCAGAAAATCCCCCGAAGAACCTCGGCTACCTGTATTTATACGAAAGGCTGTGATAGTCACAACCAGTGAACATTGTACCAAAAATCAGGGCACGATTGAAATAAGGAACATTAATTAGACTGCGTTAATGAATTTTACACAGAGGAGATTTAACTTTTTAGGCAGTATTTATTTTATAGAAACAAATTTATATTAGATATTTTGATTAGGTGAACTAAATTGGAATAACTGTTCTTAAGTGTTCCGCGTAAGAATGCATTTTTGTTTGCAGTTTTTTTAACATGATACAGTGTATTTTTCTGTAAGAAAGTACTTGTTATTATTTTTAACTTATTCATGTAATAAATAAAATTGTTCTATATAAGCGCGACCATGTAACGCAATAACTTGCTTGGTGTTTTAATGTTATGTCATCAGACAACGAATATTAATAGAATTTATCTGAACTGCTCTCTTATTTAATTTTTTATTCAGTTCCTACTTATTTACAGACTGGATTCCATTTGTTCTATCAAACTCATACATTTGGCTTTATTTTGCTGTCACTTCAGTTTCTCAGTTTCATAAAACGAATGGTATCAACCCTATTTATCCACATTTACGTTGGATTGGACCAAGAAACAGTTCCAGCTTGAGTACTTAGTAGAACGAGAGTGAACTTGGTAATGCAACTGACTTGAGGACTTCATCACAATCATAGAAGTAATAACAAGCATAGAAACCAAGCTAAAACGAGAGATGAGATGGTTACATTCTCTGATAGCACCCCAGAAAATTAAAATACTATTCCACGGGTACATTTTATGGAACATTAAACATATCTTGTCTCAGTACAAACCAAACTTTCTAATTTCATTACATAATACTAGTAGGATTTTTGACAATGTAATGATAACAATATCATCAGGAAGTAGGATATTATAAATATACACAAAAAGATACATAATATTTATTTTACAACAGATTGAACTAATATACTAATGCAATAACAACTTATCGCTTGAACCGATCAACGGGTTTAGGTATCTTCTTCATAAAAATGGTATTTTCATCAAAGTAAGTATTAAACTTCTTGTGCTCCCGCCTCCTGGTTGGATCCTTCTTACAGGCTGCTGGGGTAAGGTTTATCATCAGACCTGAGGGAAATAAAAGGAAAATATGTTTACTGTTATTTAACTTGCATGGTATTTATTTATTTAAGGAGAACCAACAGCTAAAAACACAATATTTGTAGTAGGAATAGCAACACAGAGCCAATTACAAGATCCCACAAATAGCTATAGTTAACATGTTTAAGCTTAAGTTAAACGAGGTGACGCGCACCATATCAGACTAGACACCATGCCACAAACAAAACACCACAGAACTTCAAATGGAATTACTACACTCCTCAACACATAGTATATTTCCTTTAAATAAATATGAACAAAGACATGATACCTCCGCAGGTTATATCAAAAATTTACATATAGTATGTCTATGGCTAATCGCTGAACAAAACAGGTTCAAGATATTTATATCTGGCAAAGAATTTAAAATTTAGTGGAAAATGTCACTTTCCTGACATTCTGACCCCAAACTCTTCTATAAAATAGAAATGGATCAAAAATAAATATTTACAAAATTTTACGCAAGCTATTTCTTACCAGCTTTCTGAGCCATGGAAACCATCTTTCCAATTTTTTTTTGCTGACGGCGGCACAGACCCGTGATGCGGCGAGGCAACATACACCCGTCTGTTCTCACAAACTGACTGAGAATTAGCACGTCGGTGTGTTTTACGTCTAAACCCAAGGCACACATATAGCAAGGTTTCGCGCTAGCTTCGGTCACAATGGGGACAAGGTCCTTTATCTTTTCAGCTCGAACTAGCAGTTCAGAACGAGGAGATGCTGCTGTTACAGCTTCCACAACCAACGTTGTCCCTTCTCTCTGCTCCTTGACTAAAAAATTTAGTAAAATTTAAGAAATTGAAAAAAATTGAGGTTATAATTTTACCCATTAGTTTATCAACAAAGTGAAAACTTACTCTCTTTTAATCTAAGCGGTTTGGTGGTTGATAAGCACCGTACCGTTGTTGAAAGTACTGTATTTTTGGCAGACAAAAACCCAGCTCTAACAAGAGCTGCCATTATTTTATTATTCTTTTTTATGAAAAGTCAGTCAGATTTGTTTTTTTAGATTGCTGTTGAGTGTCGAGTGTCGACTGTCGAACGAATAAGAATGCAGAGAATGAATGAATGAAGGAGCTGTCAAAAAGCGTTTAGTATTTGGATGCAAAAGTATTTTCGCAGTGGTAGAAACTTATTAGTATTTATAGTAACATTTAAATATTGATGACTTCACTTCCGTCCTAAAAGCGGGAGATTTAAAAAAGGTGAATTATTGTTCTTTAAATAATCCATACTATATAATATTATAAATGCGAAAGTGTGTTTGTGTGTATGTTTGTCCGTCTTTCACGTCAAAACTAAGCGACGGATCGACTTGATTTTTGGCATAGAGATAGTTTATGGGCCGGAAAGTGACAGGCTACTTTTTATTCCGGAAAAATGCAGTTCCCGAGGGAACAGCGCGCGATAACCGAATTCCACGCGGGCGAAACCGCGAGCAAAAGCTTGTAAGTTATAATTCCGTGAGATGAGTTAGCCCGGCCAGAGAAACGAGTTAAGAGTATTTCAAAACCGAGGGCCGGTCCTATCCAAAAATCATCATTTAAAGTTAAATTCTATTATGCCCTCGGTTATTGCAAAAGGTTGGGAAAGACTGATAATAGACCTATTAAAATTAGGTACACCACTTCATTAAAAAAATATTCAGTGTACAATTATTTGGTAATTAATTTGGGAATAAAAATAAAAAAATATGCGAAGGGCGTTGGTAATGTATTTATTACAACACTTTTATGACAGATTACGCAGATAAATTGTTAACAAAGATCCATTATTAAGAATAGCACACTAATACATTCAACAAATTTGTAATTAAAATTTTGTGCCTTAAGATTAGAATAATAATTATAAAATAATATCAAGCAACGACAAAAGCTGTATAATAGAGTATAATAAAATAAACTGCCATGCAGTTGATGTCACTAAGTCTAAAAGTAGGTATATGAATAGGCCACTCTTCAGGGGCTTTTGCATGTTTTTTTTAAGGCTGTTACGGACGGTTTGAAGCAAAGCACATTGCAAAAATTATATAAAGTCCATTTTGCATTATCTGATGTACTAACGACAAACATGGATAAAGTAGGCAATAAAATAACGTATTTACAATAAATAAAAATAATTAGATTACAAGGAGAACAAAGGCTAAGATTACAATATTGTGCCACATTTAGGATTCAAAAGTTTTAAATTGTGTAAACTATGCGGTAAAAATACAGTTTAAACTGTCAAACGCAGTTTTAAATGCAAATTATTGTATATTTTATAAAATGTGTTTGTTCGTAGAAACAATAATATTTAATTTACTGAGTAACGCTTACTAATTACAACTTAACATATAAATATTTGTACCAGCAATTCAAATTAAACCAATACGGAAGCGGATCGAACATATTACTTGAATATTAATCATTTCCTTTTTATCTTCAGATAAAAAAATAAAGATTTTTTAAATCCTTTAAACCTACTGCAATTGATTAAATAAAAATACCCAATAAAATAAAATTGTAACATTTTAGTTTTCAGTACAAAAATATTTGCATTTAAACACTGTAATTGCAATTGCAGTAGCAATATGTTTAACGTAATTGGCAGGTACATGAATGACAAGTCCACTCGCACGGTGAAGGTGATGCGAGGTGGTCTACTTGGGGAAAGTGGCGAGACCCTTGCTGAGGAGGCCCGCGGCACCCTCGGAGCCGTCGTGAGCAGCTGACGACAAGTTGGAGATCAGCTGGGGACAAAAAGACCATGAGTATTCTCTTCACAAATAAGGTCGTTGTTTACTTGATATTCCGCCTTCCTATGGGCTTCTTATAAGAAGAGTTGTGAATTTTCGGATTAATTAATAGTTAATTAATTTTTTACATATTGACTTTAGTGTTATTTTTAAATAAAAAAAAACCATGGCAAATATTTATGCGCGTTATTTTACCAATAATGGATCACATATCAAGATTGCATGGTACCTCAAAAACCACATTGTACCTACAAGGCTACAAGGGAATTAAATAGAATCCTTAAAAAGCGTTTTGAGAAAGTATTTCGTTTTATTAATACCTTTATTTGGATCCTTCAAATTTTGCATTTATTTGGATCCCATAAGTTACGCACTTCTTCGGGAATTGCGCTTACTCGGATTATGGGCATTTAGGACCAAATATTTAAAGCATTAAAACGAAATTATCTAATTCATCCAAAAATTCTGATTTGATTGGCCCAATTTGAAACGTGTACAACAAAACCTACCGCGTCCCTCTTCTCGCTTAATAACTTGTCTCCCTTCTTGATCTTGGCGTCCACCACGTGTCCCGTGTTCTTAAGGCCCTCGTCCACAGCATTTTCCACTCGCTTGAGCGTGCTGTCCACGGCATTGCTCGCGTCCGCGGCTGCCTTCTCCGCCGCCTTCTTTGACTCTTCTAGTGCTGCATCTAGAATGGATGTTACATCAGCATTATCAGCATTAGGTATTGTCCCACAGAACTAATAAGAAGAGGGATATAAATGTCTCATGAGCTACCTACAAACGCGACCGCGCGTATGGCTGAAAACTCGTGTAAGTATTTATTTCCCTAATTGTCTGTAATAAAGTTAAATATTGCTCAAAAATGGGTCAAGTATCGCAGAGATGCGGCCCAAAAAGGATTGTGGAAAGAAATACTCACACATTATAACATTATTTTTCTCTTATTAGGTACGTACGTAGTTCTGCGTACTGTCGACCGTTATTAGGACTTTAAATAGATAGATATTAGCTGTTTGAGGGCTTGGTCGCGCGAACAGTTTCATCGGACATTAGGTTAATCTGATGCAGAAATGTCTAAAGCCACACAATAATTATAGATAACTCGAGCAATCTGTTTTCGAGATACCACCTAACGTTTTAAACTTTCGTGATTCTTACTCATAGTCAAAATATCATATACGGGACTTATCACGCTATTTTTACACAAGTAATATTTACCTCGACGTTTCGACAACGGTACAATTGCCGTGGTCACGAGTAGACTGAAGTGTGGGGTGTCAAGTCCGCCTAGCAGCGCGATTTCTTCGAACTACCCGCACTTGATCACTAATAGTACCGGCACTCGTATCACGAACTACCCGCACTTGGTCACTTTTATTAGTCGCCCTATCACACCAATCAATAAAACTTAATCAATATTACTTGTGTAAAAATAGCGTGATAAGTCCCGTATATGGTATTTTCACTATGAGATACCACCTTTTGTCATAAGTGTAGAGATTTTGTAGGTATCTAGTGTATACGCGCAAACTTACTGGCTGCCCTTTTGGCCTCGGCAGCTGCAGCATCAGCAGCCTGCCTCGCCTTCTCCTTGGCTTCCTCGGCAGCTTTCAACGCCTGCGCCTTCGCCTCTTCAGCCGCCTTCTTCGTGTTGCCTACCGTCGTATTGATTGTGTCTGCGCAACAAAACAACTGTTACGCCCTGGCCTACTACGAAATTCGAAAATCGAAATTCGTATCGCACCGTCCCTCTCACTCTCGTATTAAATAAAATAAGCGTCAGCGGGACGGCAAGATACGAAGTTCGAATTTTGCATTTCGTAGTATAGAGCCTGCTGATTAAATGCTGCCGACTGCGCCAGTACCGTGCGTGAATTCTTTTATTTAAAACAGAGAAGCAGGTTTATACCTGGTGATCGTAATTTTGGCCCGCGTGGGAACTATGGCCAAAGCCCTCTTGTTCTGAGAGGAGGCCTGTGCCCAGCAGTGGGACGTGATATAGGCTGGGATGATGATGATAATGAATCGTAATTTTGGTTTAATATCAGTCGATTGAACACGCATGCGGCGATTATATGAAGATATTATTGGGGGGCTAGGGCTACTATGAAATTCGGGCTTCGTAAATAATGATGTTATCACCAATACTTGTTTATGATGATTGTGCTAGTAGTAAGATTTTATTAGGTAATCCAGTGATTCATGAGGCTAATGTTTATATTTATTATTGTATTTTACTTTAAAACACGGCAAATAGCACACAACACAAGTTAAAAAAAACATTATTGTAGTCATGATTATGCGTCCAAAAGTCCCATTCGTGTCCCTAAATATCGCAAATATGAGAGAATAAAAATTATTGTTAACATTCAATTTTTTTTATCCAAGTTCATAAAAAGTCACAAGAGTATAGTAAGTACCTTGTAATACTTTAAGGACACAAACATGAACACTCAATGCAATCTAAATCTTTTTCAACATCTTTTAAATATTGATGCCTCTTCTGGTGTTTAACAAGGTCAATAATATCTACCTATTGCGACAATTGCAGGTAAAATACTTATTTTAGTTCTGCACTTCAACCACTTCAACCACCACCCGACCCGTATCATCGATATTTTATAGACGAATAACCTCTCAACAATCGTCTCTGTTCTCTGTTACTGTTAGATTATTTCTATAAAAGCTGTCACTCCGCAAACTCAAGTACCAGTGGTTTTCTCGCCAACTTTCTTACAGCTATCCACCGTTTCCGCAGCTTTTGTTGGACTGAATTTGTTTTGAACCTTATCTAGAAACGTTACAACATTTTAAAACTGAAATCACCCAACAACAGAACGGTTGAGTCACAATACAAACCATTAAAGCTGTCAGCAACACCGTTGGTCTCAGTCAATGTTGGAGGTAAAGTTTCGACGCCATTTTGAATTAATTTTGCGATAGCAAAGTAAAGATGAAGAAAGAAAAATGTAAAGCAGAAATAAAGAATAAGTAGGCATAGTTACCGTTAGTATCTTCCACAAATTCTACGAGGCTTTTAGTGTCTTCGGAACAGGTTTCAACAGGCTTTTCTGTGTTTTCTGTCGCACTAAAGACTGTGCTTGTTAAGGTGTCTAAGAAAGCGTGAAAAAAAAAATTAGTAGAAAATAAAGGACCACATGCAACCAGTAAAATAAAGCTCACATTTACTAGGTAATTATAGTTTGGTATCTTTTAAAAGTAATGATTTTATAAGATGCCAGTGTTCTAAAGGTTAAACTAGACATGGGAAAAGTACTAGTCACTTGTGTGTGTTTAATATATGCAGGCGTACACATAATGCCCTCGCGTACCTTGCACTACACCAGCTATTTATAGCAAGTGCAGAGGTTATAGCAGATAAAGGGGTCATTGGATAGGTAAACAATATGGAATGCGTGAAGCAGACACGAGTTTCGTTTGCCTAGTGAAAATCACGACATAGATGGATGTCGGTCTGGTCTGGCCAGTTTTAAGTGTGATACACAGATTTCAGTAGGTATTCATCTCCTGTGGATACGACATTTACATCTGAAAGTAGCGCGGTCTTATTATAGCCCTTTTTTTAATAAAACAGAATTTTGATGACTCCAAGTTGTTAACTTTTATGTCCACAGGAAAAACTACTTTGTTTCTTATTCTGAGTATAGATGGAACGTGAAGTATATTTTTACCTTTCGCACTTCCGACAAATGATGTTCCTTTATCGACGGCGCTGCCAGCGTAACCCTTAGTGGTATCTATAGTGCTCTGTACAGTGCTTGCTACGGTATCTACAATAAATTGATGCAATAAATAAATAAGCCAAACGGATTGACAAAACAATTACGATTACGTTTTTTGAAATAAAATTTAATTTTACACACAAACATCACGCCTGTATTCCGAAATGGGGTAGGCAGAGCACACAAAACGTTAACGCTTCGGAGCCACTTATCAATTTTAGGTTTAGTTTGTCAAAAAAAAAGATACAATACTGACAGGTTGCTAGCCTATCGCCTACGGTATACCTTAACCTATATCCTTTGTCGCCTCTTACGACATCCACGGAAGAAATGGAGAGGTGTAATTCTATCCCGACAACACACGGGGAATTTATTTTAACTTTTGTAATAAGATAACCTTGAATATAAATAGTTTAGTACCTTTAGCACTTCCTACTAATGAGGTGCTTTTCTCAACTGCGAAAGCCGCAGCGTTTTTTGTAGCATCAACTGTGTTTGAAAGAGTGTCTAAAATTACAAAACATATTATATACTTAAAAAAAATACTAAAACAAAATAATTAATGAAAATGAATTACGAAATTGAAGGTACCTTTGGCACTTCCTACAAATGAAGAACTAGTTTCTACAGCTGCTGATGCAGCATTTTTAGTAGCGTCTACTGTGCTCGAAATTGTGTTCGAAACGGTATCTAAAAATTATAATTGAAAATGAATAGTAACTGAATTAAAAATGTAAATTCCACTCTAAATAAAAAATATTACCTTTTGCAGTCCCTACATATGTAGAGCCCTTGTCGATAGCAGATGCTGTTAAATTTTTAGTCGCATCTACTGTACTATACACTGTATTGGCAACTGAATCTAAAAATAATTAAAAATAATTATATAAAACAATAAACAAAAACAAAATAATGAAGATAAGAGAAAAATTATACCCTTTGCACTTCCTAAATATGAGGTGCTAGTTTCAACAGCTGACGCGGCAGCGTTTTTAGTCGCATCGACTGTGCTGGTCACAGTATCTACAAATTATAATGCTATTTAAATAAATGAAATAACACGTAACATATTTTCTTGCGTGAATGAAGTAATACCTTTGGCAGTTCCTACATATGATGATCCCTTTTCAACGGCCGATGCTGTCAAATTTTTAGTTGCGTCTACTGTACTCAGGACGGTATTGGCAACTGAATCTAGGAGTAATATAAAAAAATATACATAAATAAACCAGTCAGCATGAAAAAGTTTAAGAAGCAAAACATAAATTTATACCTTTTGCACTTCCTAAATAAGAGGTGCCAGTTTCAACAGCCGAAGCGGCTGCATTTTTAGTGGCATCAACAGTGCTGGCTACTGTATCTACAAATTATAAAAAAAAATTAATACCTTTGGCACTTCCTAAATAAGAGGTGCCAGTTCCAACAACTGACGCAGCAACTGTATTAGTGGCATCAACAGTGCTGGCTACTGTATCTACAAATTATAAAATAACTCCGAAAAAAACTCAAAGTGAATGGTTAAAATATCGGAACAAGGTAATACCTTTAGCGTTGCCTACTAAAGCTGACCCCTTTTCGACAGCAGAAGCTGATACGTTTTTAGTTACATCGACAGTTCTTTGAACAGTATTAACTACGGTATCTAAAAATAAAAATAAAATATGAAAAAAAAAAGAAAACTTTACGAAAAATTAATCAAAAGGAATTATAAAGTACCTTTTGCACTTCCTAAATATGAAGATCCCGTTTCAACAGCAGACGCGGCTACGGATTTGGTTGCATCTACGGTACTAGCGACAGTATCTACGAATGATATCAGTGTTAAACCAAACTAACAAACGAAAAAATAAAATAACATACTAAACAAAACAAAATTATACCTTTAGCAGTTCCTACTAGTGTTGATCCCTTTTCTACAGCGGACGCAGCTACGTTTTTAGTAACATCTACAGTACTACTGACAGTGCTTGCAATTTTATCTACAGTAAAAAAATGTATTTTAGATACATAATCTCTCTTTCTAATATTCAAGTAAGAAAAAACATGATAAAACTTTTATTTTATAAATACCTGTTGCACTCCCTACATAAGTAATGCCCGTACCAACAGCAGTCGTCGCTAAATTTTTAGTTGCGTCTGCTGCGTTTCCTACCGTCTCTACAAAATCATTGATTGGTTTAACGTATTACAAAGAATCCAAAAGTATTTCAGGTCCTTATAATTAGTGCCTAATTCAACTCGAATCCGTCTCACGACTTTAAGCTTTAAAAAAATTCATCCATACTCGTTACATTTAAATTTAAAGTTAATTTTAATTTGAAATTAGAATATAAATTCTACCTTTAGCGGTTCCCACTAGGGTTGTGCCTTTTTCTGTGGCTGAAGCAGCAGCATTTTTTGTAGCATCAACAGTACTGTACACAGTATTTGTCACTGTATCTAAATACCAAAAAACATATGTTTATATCCATATTATTATAATTATATGTTTGCGAATTTATGATATTTAGCTCCAGCATAAGATAGGTACCACAGTACCTACAGCATTAAATTTAGTTTAAAATGTATATATTTATGATGTAGTTTAATATTTATTTGCGAATATTACATACCTTTACACTTTGTTCCTACGGCAGGCGGAAAAACGAACATTGACGTTTAGTGCTCACCAACGTGATCACCAACCTTTTTTGGTGAGATTCAAAAATTATCAATGTGCATGAATGGGAAAATATAATTTAAATTTTATTTACTTATTATAAATAACGGCAAGTTATTATATAAAATAAACATTTAACAAAAAATCAACTTTATTTTATTATAATGACATCGTGATTCCAGTTTTTCGTACTTATGAGGGTCAAACAGATATTATATTAGTTTTATTTCATCTTTTAAAAACAATGTATATTCAGTATTCACGTCAACACATCGCTGAATCCGATAAATCCACTGAGAAACGTACTTTGCCCACTTGTCCTTAGGGGTCTCTTCGACAGCTTTTTGAAACGCAGCCACTGCTTCCTCGGGGTCCATGAAACGTTTTCATCGAAGTTTTTATTTTATTTTCGGGAATATTTAAGAATGGCAAGGCAAGGTCGGAGCTATATGGCGGGTGACCTATTAATCACGTCTGACGTCGCCAAATAGTCCATCGTTCGCCTGGAGTGGAGGTATACGATACGACAATAAGTGTTGTCGAGGTGAAGGAGGATCCTACTGCGTGTTTGTTTCTCCCGAACTTTCTCCAAGACAAGTGCAAACAATTGTTAGTATACCAATCTATATTACCTACCTATTGTAAGCCCAATTCAAGGTTAAAATTTTAAGATTTTATTTCGATTTCGTGGGGATATCAGAATAAAAAGTAGCCTATGTATTATTCCAGGCGTCCAGGTATATTCATATCTAATTTCATCCAAATCCACGGGTCGTCATACTAAACCTGACAAAACAGGTTGTTTATCCCTGCCTAATGCTCGCCCGACCCGTGCCACAAAACGCGCGCACTACGCGAAACGATACAGAGAAGTGCATGGAAAGCGATACGTATCGTTTTGTTTTGCCGCTAACATAATGCCTTCGGTCATTGTCCGTTTTTTCGCCTGCCGTAGGAACAAAGTTTTTTTTTTATTCGACTGGATGGCAAACGACCAAGTGGGTCTCCTGACGGTAAGAGATCACCACCGCCCATAACCATCTGCAACACCAGGGGTAGGGGTATTGCAGACGCGTTGCCAACCTAGATGCCTAAGATGGGATACCTCACGTGCCAGGAATTTCACTGGCTGTCTTACTCGCCACGCCGAAACACAACAGTGCAAGCACTGCTGCTTCACGGCAGGATTAGCGAGCAAGATGGTGGTAGCAATCCGGGCGGACCTTGCACAAGGTCCTACCACCTGCAAAAGTTATAGCACTATCGACATAGCATTTGCTCTTTTCAAGCGCGGACTGAGCAACTTGCTTCGTTGTCATATGTGCTATGGACTGTATTCTGAATACTATCTACAAGCGAAAGCAAACATATAAGACGTCAATGTAAGCCGACGACACATAAATGTTGTGAACTGAAATTTACCTTTGGCGGAGTCGACGTACGTTTTACCAGTTTCGATTGAGCTTTGTGCTGCTTTCTTTGTATTATCTACAGTGCTCACTACCGTATCTACGAGAAAATAAAATAAGAATAAAAAATAAATCAAAATTATATTTTTTTAAACTAAAATATGTTTCGATCCCTGTAATAATTTACAGGAGTTAAAAAAATGAAATCTTGTCAATTTCTTGCTCACCCGCGACCTTATGATAGTTAAGTTTATGCAAAATAGCGTGTTCATGTAGGTCCTCCACCTCCACACTGTAACAACACACACAAATCACACACACCCATCTATCACAACACTGACGCGTTTCGAACTAAACCAGAGCTCATCTTCAGAGCAACACAACCGTACACTATGCTACCAGATGTTAGACTGGTACTGATGGTTGATTCTTACAGTGTGGACGTGGAGGAACTGCATGAACACGCTATTCTGCATAAACTTAACTATCATAAGGTTGCGGGTGAGCTAAGAAATTCTTTTAGTTCATTGATATGGACCTCCGCAAAGTAACGCCTGATTCAATAAATTATTCAATGCAATCGATTAAAAAGCGTTAATATACCTCTAGCGCTATCTACATAGTATTTGCCGATATCATAAGCTGAACACGCCACGTTCATTGTGGTATCCATGGCACTTTGGATCGTGTGCTGCGCGGTATCTAAGTCATAACACAAATAAAAACATAATGTTATCCACACGGGTTAGCACAATATACATTAAATTGTTCAGATTGGTACCTTTTGCACTTTCCGCGTACGATTTGGTAGTTTCAATAGCGCTATTGGTAATATTTTTAGTACCTTCTACTGTGCTTTGTACAGTACTCGCGGCTGTATCTAAAAATGAAAAGCCATGTAAATAAAACCAAGAAATAAAAAACGCACAAGCATCATAACTTGCCGGTTACGACATCTATTTGGGATAAGTTTTGTGTATAGTATCTACATTCATCCGAATAAAATTGTGTTCAAAATGGTAGACAAGCATAAATTAAATAAAAAATAAATCTAGTTATCTGCCTACGAGTATGTGTTATTGACATGATGCAATTTCAGAAGTTAAACACTAACTAAACCTACCTTTAGCACTGGCAGCGTATGTTTTTCCTGATTCGACAGCACTTTGTGCAACTTTATGGGTTGTGTCTACTGTGCTTGCTATAGTGTCTACAATAACCAAACAAAAATATATTTTAATGTCAAAATTATTACTGCTAATAATTGTGACTGATTTACATAATCTAATAAAAACTAGTGCGTACACGCTTATAACGTAATTTTATAACAAAGAAATAAAATGCAATTACAACTAAAATATGCACAAAACAAATAAGTAGCGGATGTGCCAAGAACAACGAAAACGTAACCGCCTACCCTTTTTTGGCTGAATCCCAGGTATTTACCAGAAACGTTACGATAGCCTGTTTAGCTCTTAATGGCACTCTAATGAGTTTATTTACCTTTCACCTTTCTACCATATTAGTTCTTTCACCCGGTGTACTAGTCGGAAAATTAAATATAGTGTGGTTAGTAATTAAATAGAAGTCTCAATTGAAAAGAAAACTATCAATATTTTACCTTTAGCTGAGTTGACCGCCGATTCAGCAGACTTTTTGGTATTATCTACAGTTGTTGCGAGGGTATCTACGGAGATTGCAAAAGAAAAACATAAGAAATAAGCTCTAACTACAAAAAATATTAACAGCGTTTCTTAACAGCGTTTCTTAATTTCTGAAATTGTGACATGATATATACCTAATGGAATAATTCTTAGGGAATTTACCATTTGCAACTCTCAATACCTTCATTTCGTTAGAGCTAGAACTGGAACAACAGTTTCAACAGTTTACATTTTACTTGCTCCTAATCCTGCGCAGCATTGTACAAACTGTTACATATTAAACATTTCAATCCAGACTGTCTCTAGCTGGATTGGCTTCTTAGCAACTTACCTTTAGTGGTGTCGACAGCCCTCTTCCCATCTGCCACGGCTTTGCTGGCAGCGTCTTTGGCCTCTCCAGCCGCCAGGGACACCTTTGACAGCTCCTTGTCCAATGCATCGATGGCAGAGTGTTTCGCGTCATTGGCTAAATTTAAATTATTCATGTGAGTATACAGGGTGTAACATTCAGATCGATCAGTATGGGAAAGACATACGATAATTTGTTCTTAGGAGCCATGTCATCAATTTTAATGACAATAAAAACTGCATTTATAGATTTAAAAAAAAAAACGTTTGCTCAATTCGTGACAAACTGTTACATATTAAACATTTCAATCCAGACTGTCTCTAGCTGGATTGGCTTCTTAGCAACTTACCTTTAGTGGTGTCGACAGCCCTCTTCCCATCTGCCACGGCTTTGCTGGCAGCGTCTTTGGCCTCTCCAGCCGCCAGGGACACCTTTGACAGCTCCTTGTCCAATGCATCGATGGCAGAGTGTTTCGCGTCATTGGCTAAATTTAAATTATTCATGTGAGTATACAGGGTGTAACATTCAGATCGATCAGTATGGGAAAGACATACGATAATTTGTTCTTAGGAGCCATGTCATCAATTTTAATGACAATAAAAACTGCATTTATAGATTTAAAAAAAAAAACGTTTGCTCAATTCGAGAATTGAACCGGATTTTTTTGAAAAATAAAACTTAATTATTTCTATTTGGATATCGCTAGTGTAGATCATGAGTAATAAATATTAATGTGAAACATGATTATCTAGAATGAATAAAATGCATTGTATTTCATATTCTTTAATAATGTGTTTTATTTTTCAAATCGTCCGGGTTCGATTCCCGGGCTAAGTACTAGTTTCACTTAAATGTTTGAATGTAGTTTTTCTTATTGCTAAAATCGATGACATGGTTCCTAAAACAGATCTTCGTACGTCTTATAGTTTCATACTTTCTGAATGTTACATCCTGTATATATAATGCGTCTCAATCTCCACGTTTTTTGATTCCCACGGATTTTGTAAGAAAATAAACTCAAAAGGTTGTATCTTTTGCTCGTGTAAGTGACGGAGTTTACGTTTTAGCAACAACATAACGATTACAATACAAGTGCTAGCTGGTTTTTTTAGAATCTTGTTATATTATTATGTTCAGGTCGATTCTCGAGAGCTGGCACGAATGAATGATTCACTTTACACAAATATGAAAACGTCATGCATCTGTTATTTTCCTACAAAACTACTTATCTAAGTGACATTACTTTCGTTCAACACATTCGTGCCAGCTCTTGTGAATCCACCTGCATGATCTTTGGGTAGTGCTCGTGATTAAGTAAACCAGTTAACAGTAGTAGAAAAACTATTAATATATGCGGCACCGCTTCTGGAACTAAATAGAAACAATAGTATTTATATTGTTCTAATTTTATTAACACGCAGCCATCAAAAATTAATTGCAATTATAATCGAACAGGCATCGTTAGGGTTGCCATACGAGCCGTATATACGGGGCTGTGCCCGTAATTGATCATACCGCCCCGTATTACTACATGTCCCGCATTTTTCCCGTATTTCGACAAAATAAAACAGGCACGTGGCCCGCCCGACCGGCAGTGGTAAAACGCGGATTAGGATATTTCTACATTTATGATTTAAAAAAAAAACAAATCATGAATTTGAGGAAATTGAAATTAAAGTACTAAAAAATAAAATAAATATAAAAAATATTTTATTAGAATTTATAAAAAAAAAAATTTAAAATAGGTTATTAATTAAACCTATAATGAATTATAAATTCATATTATATATTTTAGTGTAAGATGCACAATAATTTTTGATATTATTAGATATAGTTTAATTCTATAAAATATAATAAAGGTAGAATTCTACATGATTTATCCTATCAGAATAATCCTTTTTATCAGGCACTTTATTTTTAAAAAAAAGGGATTTCCTTTATATTTGGGGTATGAACCCAAAAGCTTAATTTAGCTTTTTTACTTATATAAATCATTACAAATGGTTAATATTTAAATATAAATTAATTTTATTATATATATATATATATATATATTTATATGTATGTACTTAATAATTTAATATTTACATTAATTTTTAAAAAAAATAGCAAATGTAATTTTCAATATAAATAATATGAAAAAAAAAGAGAAAGATTATTAATTTTTTTATATTCATATTATTTATTTATTATTAAAAATTTAATATATAAATTATAATTAATATTAATTTATTAATATTAATATTTAATAAATAATAATTAATAATTAACTATTGAATATATATATATATATATATATATTATATATATATATTATTATGAATAATATTATATTAAGTATTAAATATAATATATAAATAATTATTATATAGTATTTAATTATAATTTATATATTACATTTTTAATAATAAATAAATAATATGAATATAAAAAAATTAATAATCTTTCTCTTTTTTTTTCATATCATTTGTATTGAAAATTACATTTGTTATTTAAATTATTAAAATATTCGGAAGAGGAAATTTCAGTAGCAGCTGCCCAGTTGACCACAGCGTATAAGTTGTACGTCATCCATCAGCATCACCAACCCTTTAATTTGTTGGATTGTACTACCAAATTAAATGCACTGATGTATCCAGATCCAGACTCAAAAATTGCTACTAAGCAAACTACTGCCAGAAATATGGCTCTATCGGCGTTGCATTATGTAATTTACGAGTTTTCGGCATCGAAAGAGAAATCTTCCCGTATTGGTTCGCAGAAGTTATGGCAGCCCTAACTAGTAGTAGCCTAATTCTTACTGATAAAAAGGTACCTAATCGATTATTGACTTCATTAATAATTCGCAGTGGAACAGTGAAAAAAGTCCTTTCTCGAAGCTAAATTTCGTAGGTACGCATATATTCAAAATTCAAATTCAAATATTTTATTTGCTTTTAAACACAAATGCGTGCAAATACATTTTGTTACCTTTTAGCAATACTTTTACATGTATAGTACTTAGTTATTATTTATTCACTAGGAGTAACACAAACAATAGTAATTATGGTTAAATAAATTATATGGCAAAGAAGGGCATCGTATAAACGGTAAAATTCCGTCTGCCTTAAATACAGCTAATCGGTAGTCTTATCACCGTCCCATAGTCTGGAGATTAAGGGGCTGTTTCACCATCCATTGATTAGCATTAACCGACGGTTAAATGTGATGCCGTCTCCGTCTATTCGAACTAAACAAATAGAGACGGCACCACACCTAACCGCCAGTTAACACTAATCAATGGATGGTGAAACAGCCCCTAAACGTATTGGATTATGTCAGTTAGTTATGAAACGAACATCTTATTTAAGCCAGATGGTAGAAGTAGACTTTTTTAATTGACATGGTAATTTTATATCCATTAGTGGTTAAGTTAAAAAATAGGTTTATTGTCCCAAATTTTACAGATTTAATCAATTACTATTATCAATTGGTTTTATCTCGTTTTTAACAGATTGCTTAAGATCTTAATTTTTTGAATTCTAGATGCATTTTTAAAATAGTATATACCTACCACAATAAAGCTCCCGACATTAAACCATGGATTTTTAAATCTGCAGATTTGCTAAGTCATTTACGTGAATCAGAGTAAATACCTAGCAATTGGCTTGTACAAACTTAAAATACAGTTACCTGAGCTCGCAGCATCAGTAGCAGATTTCTGGGCACCAGTCACCAGCTCGCCGGCTTTCTTGACGTGGTCTTCGACCACTTGGGCGGCCTCCTCCGCCTTCTCCGAAGCAACTTGTTCAGCATCTTTCTTCTTCCTCTCGAAAAGAGACGCTGTCTTCTCGCCAATGCTTTTGAAAGCCCCTGTTTACATACCATTAAATTAAACTAGATGTGAATATGTAATAAAGTTTAACGGTGCTTAATGTTCATTCATTAAATGGTGTAGGGAGTAAACAAGTTTAGTGTGTTGCAGCGCAGTCTGCCGAGAAAACAGCTTTGGAGCAAAACTAACACACGAGAAGCTTCGCGTTATTGATTTTGTCGACTATGCGGCTCGGTCAAGGTGATCTCTGTGCAGTTACACACCAACGATAATTTATTGCAATGAATTATTGTTATTTTCCTGGATGAAAATTCTCTTAGTACATTTTGTAAATTAACTTTCTGCAATATCCTAAATCAATTATATTTTGGCGTTTTTTTTTATATACCTAGTCGGGGCCACATTGTGCAAGTTATTACAAGATTAATCCGAAATATTTCAGCAAGTCGTAGGGTAAAATCGACTAAATATTGTTGTGAAAGTTTTTCACGAATATTTAAGAGGACTGTGAAGTTAAACTAAAAACTACACAGGCCTCTTGGTTAAGGTTGACAAATTTTAATGTTCATAAATATTCTGGAATAAATATTCCGATTCTTGTTGTGATACATCACACATACACTGTGTTTTGCTGATTTCGGTTAACTTCGACAGATAGCTCAGTTCATTGAGAGAAACTTGACAAGTGTAAAGCACTTTTTTAACCTTCTGCCATATATGCGTACGAAATTTAGCTTCAAGAAAGGACTTTTTTCACTGTTTCACAGGTTTCACTGCGAATAATTAAGAAAGTCAATTATCGATTAGGTACCTTTTCATCAGTAAGAATTAGGCCACGAGTGTCTTTAAGAAAATAACTTCATATGCAATGTTAACGGAAATCAAAAATAACACTGTATACCTATATTAATTTACGAGGTAGAGGTGCGTCTTTTCTAAGCTATCAGAGTTCGAAGGTGATGGGGAGGGGAGGGGCCCCTTGCAATAAACAGAGATGTTTGTGCCGCCCCAGTATTGAATACTGCGCAGTTACTGTCCTCCTTGTTTATGTAGGTTAAACCTTACGAATAAACAGATATCCATATTCCAAAGTTTATGAGTGATTATTCTTTGTCCAAATTACATATTAAGACTCACCAAGGTTTTTGTCTACCAGTAAGCGTGAAAATACAGATTATTATTAGGTATAAGTATACCATAGATATGTTTGAACTTCAAGGTCGTTATGATTAACTAATGTGCTAACTACGCTACGGAGCCAATCGAGATAAAATAAAGTTGGTGAAGGTACGAGAAAGTTATGTTAAGCATGTACCTACGAGATTTTATGTTTGTGTGTTGATTTTGATAATACAAGTAATGAGATATGAGCAGGCTAAATTACGAAGTCTTAATCTATCAGTACTGTTGTATGTTAAAAGCAATGGCACATGACAATTTCAGAACTATAATCGTAATCTTTATTGTAAACGGTAGCGAGCAATACATGCTTTGAAATAAAAATGACACTAAGAGATAAGACGTGTTGTGCATTGCTTCGTTAAGTAATAGGAACTAAAAAATTGAGGGGTGGTGGAACATTTACATTCACTAGGAAGGAGCGTGCTGGGTAATTGACATCTCGATAAGTGTCACGCGCGTGCATTGGTCCCATTCATTTGACCGAATGAAAATAGATTTGGGAGTCGGTCAACCGATCCGGGATCATTGCTCGCCTCTGACCGATTTCGCAATCGACACTGATTGATCGATGCCCTATTTAACTCTCCAGGACCACTTGAACAAAACATCATAAGGATAAAAAGTTGTATTGCGTCGTTGCTACTGCAATACCGGGGAACTAGCTTTTTCCATAAGGTATAATTTTCACTGTCAGAACAGTACTAACATTGTACGACGATCGGACTTTCAATGATAGTGCGTCGATTGCGAAAACCAATTCAGGCACACCGTTTCTATTTTCATTCACTTCCTATAAACTATATTTCAAATCGAATAAACCTGAAATTTTCAGTTGAAAACCAGTAAGACTATTATGTTTTTGTAAGTAGGTAGGTATGCTACGTAATTTGAACAGCTCTTGTTTAAACACTTGAATAAAAGTACTTGAATACTTGAGCTGAAGTAGGTACTCTTAAGATTAGAAATGATCCTAATATCTAGGTACCCTCGTTCAATTTCTTAGTGAAATTTCTTTAAAGTGAATCACTCATGGTGATAACATGTGCGCATGGATTATAAATATATCGTGAGATAATGGCGCGTGAGATCCGCCACGGTGCCAATTTTAGCGGAATTGTGAGAAATTTCAATTTCCGACGAAAATGCATTCGAGTCTTGCTTGAGATATTAATAGTCTAAAGTCGACAAAGTTTATTTTAAGATGAGAACCAAAGATACTGAGTAGCACTATGAAGTCTAATTATTGAATTAGTGGTTTTGTAGTTCGATGCAATATAAGTACAAAATTAGATACAATACCTATTGTGAAACCTAATCTCTTAAATTTAGCTATAATGCAAAGATAAAAGCTCCATACATATGCTTACAGCTGTAATAAAATTTCCATTAGATATTGCTGTTACTGATGGTATAATTTGTTAAGCAATCGAGTTTATGTCAGCCATGACGTCATGTACCTAATGGCTGCAAATTGAATAAAACTATAGCTATACGGCCATACGGCACTGTACTACCAGACAAGATAAAACACAAACGTTCTAAAACTAGTTATATCTACTTAAATAATACGCGTACCTAAATTGTTAGTTCAACAGTATGCCAGCCAGTCTGGGCCTCGGCCCCAAAAGTCTAGCTTCAGGTAATATTGATCCATCTATGCTAGACATTTTATTACTGCGGAATACCTAGTGACCTAGACTAGGACAACGAATACCTAAGCCATTAACGGTTTAGCCAGAGTAACGTGTAAATTTATATTGACTATATAGTCAATATATTTATAATTGAAAAAACAAACTGAAATATAGATGCACAGAAAAACCAGAAAAATAAGACCAGCACTGGGAATCGAACCCAGGTCCAGGTCTGCTTATGTGGCTAAATAAGAAACAAACAAGCTGAGATATGAGGTGCATAGGGAAAATTCGTGTCTGTACCGTTGACCAGCAGTGGTGTAGCGGTATAGCACGCGGTACGGAATACCGAGGACCTGGGTTCGATTCCCAGTGCTGATCTTATTTTTCTGGTTTTTCTTTCTGTGCATCTATATTTCAGTTTGTTTTTTCAATTTAGGTTTTACGGGATGACCGTAAAAAGTAAAAATTTGGAATTGAAATAAAAAATACAAAAAGATTCCAAAAACCAATCTTAATATTTATATTGTTTTAGGTACGGGTGACGGTGATAGATCTAAGCTGTAGTAGAGTTCGAATTATTTTGGTATCACTAAATTAAACACCTAAAGGCAGTGTTAGCAACAAGTAGCACAAACTTTATAATTATTTTAATGTGGCTTTATTTAACAGAGCTTTACAGCATTTTTATAATGTTATCATTATAAAAATGATATGATGATGAATGATGAATGATGATATTCTTTATAGACAATTATATCTACTTATCGGATTGCAAAGCGAGTTGTTATCTTTCATTTGTTTATTGAACTCTGATAAAAAAGCATCCGTTCTTTGGTAACAGTTTTATTGAAAATCCGGCAGCAACGAACACGTGTAGTGACCGTTCTATTCCAGACTAAGTGTAGTATCAATGAGATTGGTAATAGCACTACACATTCCTTCCCTCGCAAGCAGCGTGGGGCCAATTGAGATAATATCCGGCCAGCTATTAAGTACCATGACATCACATTCCGTCGCCCGTGATGTCATTTCGTATAAGAATGCAAAAAAAAGCGTTTCCGTGAAGTTGTGCTGCACTGAGATACCTACTGGCAAGCCATGTTGTTACGTCGGTTTATTTTTATAACATTTCAAAATATTTTACGGCCGAAAAACTGTTTGAATTATATTCATAATTGAAGCTTTTGCGCTGACTTTTTGGTTCATTGAGTGCACACTGTCATATCAAGCCAAATCGACCACTAGAAATAGATAAAATTCAACTAAAAATCTGACCCGGCAAGGCAAGTTAAATAAAAGTCTGTTGTGTAATTGAAGCTAATAAAGAAGTAAAAATTCCTTGAATGTTTTGTTTAGTTAGTCAATATTGATGTTTTTCACTTTTACTTACACACAAATAACCGTCTCTGTATTATAACGTAGTGATAGGCCCGAGATGGCAATGCTGACAAGGATCCTATAAAAACTGCATCATTGTTCCACATAGGCTTATTCCAGGAACCTATAGGCCATACGTTACTTACCTACCTACCAACGTTCGTTCTATTAAGAGTGACCTTCACACAATGGAATCTGTAATCTGCCAACGAGCAGCTACCATGAGAACAATTATGATACCTAGGACACGAATGATTCCCTACGTTATAGTCATTTTCTTAATGTATTTAAAGTGTTGATTCATATCACACGCTACAGTGATCAAGGTTCTAATCAATTACGTCGCTCCACCACATGACGTTAAAGCGAGGTGTGTTAAATTCAAATGGATTTGTTTGTTCTCAGACATAGTTATTAAAAGGAAGGAAGCGACTTCACAAGTTGCTCAAATCACTTGAAGACATGGAAATAAAAAATAAAAAAAATGATCCTGACCTGAAAGAGAAGCTGAGCGCGGCGTGTGGCATAATTTTACATTTATGGTTTATTTCCTCCTCTGATGCATGCTATCTCAGTGGACTACGCAAACGCAATAGCGCATTTTACTTTTCAAATTAATAACAGGGGTGAATAATTAAATAACGAAAGTGAGCGTACGTAGCATCTAATAAGAAAAATGTTACTCATAATCCCTATTTTGTGCTGATAATGTTAAATAGGTATAATCAACTAAATTGCTTTGTAAATAGGTTAACGTAGGTACCTACCTAATTTATAAAGAAAAGGTGTTTTCAAATATTTTTACTTGAATTAAATAAGACTACAAGTACCTACTGGTAAAATGAAATATTCCATATGTTAATAAACACGCGCGCCCTTCGGCCTCGAAATACTCTCGCATTCCTGACTTTATTTTCGTTTCAGTGGCCAGATTGATGTTTTGAACACAATAAGAATCATGCACCTACCTAATATTTTTGCCAGGCAATATTACCGAATAAGTTCCGTCCTTTTCGCTTTTATTTCGATATAATACCCACAGGTGAGACAGATGGACTACATGTACATACCTATCGTTCTACAGTCGGGCCAGTCTGACTGACCGACCTTGATGATGTCATCGCGCCTGCAGCGAGTTTTGGTTTTGTTTTGGCTTGATTGCGATGGCCTCTACTTGATGGAACAACAATGGTTATCTTATGTTTGCGCTGCGATAATCACGCTATAAGAATTTTTGTTTATTAGGAAAGCAGGCATGAAAATAGATCACGATTGTTCACATAATTACCGTTTTATAATTAAGTAGGTAGATACTTACTAGTAAAGTTCTTTAACATAATTCTAACCAATATCTCAATTTTAGCCCGACTACAGCAGTCGAATTAAAAGGTTATGATTTTAGTAGTTAATGTAGTTATAACATAGGTTATAGTTATGTTTATTGGTATTTATTATGATTGTTGTATGACAACGTTATCCATAAAAACTTTAAGCCTAAGCTTTGCTAATAACAGAATTTCTTCTTCCTATTCTACTGCTGCGTAGCAACTCGATCCAAACCATAGTGCTACCTACTTACAAGTTGCTATCAAAGGCCACACCATTCTTTGCTCACACCACAGTCACGTTATTGTAAATTTGATAATGTCGCATCTCTTGTAGGTACAAAAAGGTAAATAAATAGATAATTTGCTCCTAAAAATACCGAAGTATCGTCTAAAAGTTCAACTCGCTCGAAAGCCTTGGCCGTATCGTATTGACTGTACTTACCAAGTTTTGGTGCACACGCCCTCCATCAGACACTGTATGTTTTTGTATGTGTATAGTCCGGATCTAATTACTATGGTGTTTGTTTACGTTATTATAGCGCTCAAAAGCCGCGTATCCATTAGAGCAGCCTCAGGCCGAGCACCGCGAGCCGAGCCATATTTTGTCGGTTTTTTGGCCGTGCTCAAAGGAGCCTCAGTCTGAGCCGTGCCTTCGGCAGCGTCTCCACTTGCGCGGCCTCGGCCTGAGCTGCCTCTAGTGGATACGCGGCTAAGTAATAGGTAATATTTAAAAAAATCGTTGTCATGCATAAAAAATAACAAACTAATCAGATCTGTTAGGTACTATTATTTTTTAGACGAATTTAACGTCGATTTCGTTAACTGTTTTGATCTTCAACTCAAATTTATCAAAAAGCAGTGTTGAATGTCAAATTTTACAATTGGCAATATAATTTTCTCAAAATAAGTACCACCTTGTTTTTTTTTCAAATAACATTAATTCCATTTATACCTAGGTATTTTTGTGCTAAAAATATTGGAATCAATTCAATTGAAATATTCTGCTCATGCAAATTGTTTCGAAATAGGTATGCGTTGCGTTTGCGTGACCAGTCTTAATTCTATTTACACCGTTGTGTGATTAAATAATGAATGACCAATGTGGAATTGCTGCGTAGTGCCTATTTTGTATTTGTTTCTGGACACGTACTCGTACGCGTCTAAAACTGGAAGCTACTACGTTTTATACAGATTTGTAAAATTCTTTGTGGTATAAAAACTTACCAAGGTTTCGAGATAGAATTTATTTAAATAATTAACGCACCATTATTTCAACAAACAGCACGTTGAAACCTTCAATAGCTTAATCTATTTTTTTTAATTTAACAAAAAACAATGGCATTAGATAATGGTATCTAACAAAGAGTGAATGAGTCATCACACGCTAGGGAATGCTGTGCTTAAGTTAAGGTCGTGTCGGGACGGGATCGTGACACAAGCTCAATCAATAGAGTGAACGATTCATTCCCAGACGTGATCACAGCACTACTCATAACAATTACAAATAAATGTCGCAATTCAGTTTGACTATTCCGCGACATTTGTAATATCTAATGTGTCTACCGAATGCAAAAAAATACGATGTTGCTCCGACTTTTCTAAAACAGGATCATTAGGTAACTATCCTAAAGTGACGCACGCAATTGAGACGTTTTTATTTTGGAGAAGATACTAAAAATTAAGTACTTATTTAATTATTTTGTTGCATACGTTAAAATTAATTATTCAAAATAATATTACCTACCTACCCAGTTTCGATATTTGTTGTCTGATGATGTTTGTGATGGAACTGCTTCCTGACAGACGGAAATAATTGTTTACTCGATTGCCTTGATTTTTTTTTTAGTATTTTCGCATATTAAACTTAAAAATACTTAAATCGTGTTTTATATCGACTTTACTCGTTAGCTCCTTACTATTAGGTACTTATTCTGTGACCTAGGTGCCTAAATGACCCAAATTTCACTGTAGTTAATTTTCGATGAAGGTATAATGTATAGGTACAAGTAAAATATAAAGTAAGTAGGTAGTGTAGGAATGGGTGAATGCAATTCAAAAAGCATTTGTTCTAATTTGTACTAAGGTAGCGTAGATCGGCCGGAAAATTGCTGAGCTGACCAGTTCTACATACACTACATACATATAAAACGGTGATAATTTTGTGTTTCAGACGTCATATCAAATCAGACAATGTCAAAATAAAGTTTTCCAGCGACTAAGCGTACCTAATAATATTAGGTAGGTACGATTAGTCATTAGGTACGCTTAGTCATTAGATACATACGCTTAGTCGCTAGCATCCAATCATCATGCAGAATCATATCATAGTTTTTTTTTTATTTCATATTTTTATTTTATTCCATTATTTAAATATATTTCTTCATTATGTTTAGAAACTGGCTACTTAAAGCACTAATTAGGAACTAACAGCTTTTATTATAAGTAATAGCATCTATAGGTATTGGAATTACTTAGCGTTGATAGAGGGCATCAAGGAAATCTCAACACTAAAAATTCCACAGCTAAATTAAAAATGATTTTTACGTACAGCTTACCTGTCAATTTTTTTTACTATATTAAAAATAAAAAAAAATTTTTGGGGTGTCACACTCGACCTTAGGTTTGCTTAATCTAAGATATAATTTGGTAAATAAATTCATGGGAATATTTATTTATAGTGAATAGCTCTAGCTACTTTTATAGTCGCAAAAAAATATGTTATTGATTTACGTAATAATACTAATAATGTGCTAACTATACTACGTAGCTGTAAAGGCACAACACAATATATTACAAATTAACTATTTATAAATATATATTTGTTGTATATTGTAAGAAGGCTTTATGTAAAAATTCATATAAATACTTTTAGTAGGCTTAAATTTCATATCCAAATATAATTTTAATTAATTTGCTCAAATTTATAAATTTAAGTTCTATTAAGAACTATATATAACTATATATTAAGAATTTAGAATTGTTAATATGATTGTAATCAGGTACCTATTATTTGATTTTTTTAATATAAAAAGAATACGAATGTAACCTGACCTGCAATTCCGCTGAACATTTTCCGGATTTATTGATTCACTGAACTTTAAAAACTAATCACAAGTATTTATCGGCGAATTATTTTTAAACCACTTCTAATTTTGCACCAAACTAATTAAGAGCACGCGCCTCTCCAGGCGTGAGAACTGTTCGAAATACGTCCAAGGTTCAACTAGACAACTATAGCAAAAGCAAGCAAAGCCAGCGAAAACAATTTTCATGTGGCCGCTACGTGAACCGCAGTCTACACGGTTTATTTTTATCAATGACGCAACACGCTTGCGTTTAGTTATTGCAAGAAATTAAAAGCTTAAAGTTGAAAAGCTTTGTTAGTGTAATACATTCGAAATATTATATAATGGCATGCATATATTAGGCAATGGTGATTATATAATTACTTGGAATCTATATCAAAACTCAAAATCATAAAACGCCGAAACTGGGAATAATTTCTACCAAACAAGTAGATTTTAAATGTAACTGGTAACCCTAAAACCTGAGGGGTCTTATTCTAACATAGTTCCGGTAATTTTCAGACTTATTTATAGAGTCAATTTATATGTAAGTATGAATTCAAAGAAATGTAGTTTTTTAACATTAAATTTCTTTCCCGTATTATATTTTGCATTTAGGATAAAGTAACATCATTCTGAATGAAATTATGCCATACTGATTGGAGTTATTTTGACATTAAAATTATTTAAGAATAGGACCCGTTGCTAAGCAACGAATGTCATGACAATAAAAACAATTAAATGTCAACAAGACAAGTTGAATGAATAGTTAAATTCTGTTTAGAATAAGGTGCGGAAATTACAGGATTTCTATTGGAATGCAGGTGAAATGTCTAAAGATAACTCTAATCTGCGGCTGCTGGGCTCGCCGGTGAATCTGTCGTACAGAAGTAAAAAAAAGGACGATAGAAAACTCATAAGAAATAGACCGCGATCCGCACTTCAGAATTCTTGCTTCACACCGGTAAGAACTATATTAATATCATTGACTATATTATATTACAGTTATTAGTTTTTAAAATTAAGTCACACGTGAGTTAGCTTCTCAGAGTAATTAATTAATTAATTGAGTGCCTTGCAGTGGGATGTAGGTAGAGGCATAAATATTATGATGTTTATATTCAAACATTACACACTAATCCACACATCACTTTAACTGCTTCATTACATTAGTTCAGTTTTGTAATCCTATTACTAACAACAGTAGCCAAAAGCGATAGCAATATGATATTAATTAAAATGATCTGGAAGATAATATTGTTGTTTTATTTACATTCAACCATTACATTTTTATAAGACATTACGTTCATATTAAAATCAATACAATAGAATAAGGATGACAGACTTGTTCAAAAGCAAATGCTTATTAATGGCCAGTAGGTACCATTTCGTGAAAGAAGGTTATGTTAGCTCTTTAACACAATACTTATTGGAAAAAATATTTTTTGTATGTAATGTAGGTACCTATGTATGTGAACTCTTTATTGTACAAAAGAAAAGAAACAAAGTACAACAGACAAACTTTGAGATACTTATACAAAGATGGACTTATTCTTTATGGGATCTCTGCCAGTCAGCCTTTGAGTGGATGAGAGGAGTGGGTGAAGTGGTTTTGTTTTCTTTATATTGGTTAAATTTAGTAATTTTTGTATTAGGTATTATTAAATAACTAACTGCTTTAATATGGGTGCAATGTGCCCACTAATAAACATATTGCCATACATCGTGACAGAGTGGTATTGGTTGCTGATTGAGGATGAGTAGTGAATCTTCATATGAGTTTCTTGCTGCTGTCCACTCAGATTAGATCCCCTAGCTAGCCAAAACGTACTTACCCATGAGAAGAGATGAGTGTGTCCTATTCTAAAACTGAGCCTGGCACAATCTTATTATTTTATTTCATAAATATCAAGGATGTTGTGGAGCTCCATATCCGTAACCGAATCCGATATAAAAACTTCGAATAGTTTCGGATAGGGGCGGAGTCAAAATGCGACATGTTGTGACAGGTTTTGCTTTTGGCCGGCGAGCCGACAGAACATCCACGCGCGTCTTCTGGATCTATTGTTTATTATTTTTCTATTGGTAAGTCGTAATTTACGACTGAACTATTACAAGTCAAGTCAAGTCATCTATATGGCTTGACTTTAATTTTATTATTCTATATTCCTATTACAAAGCAAACTCTATTGTACAAAAGAAACTAAATAAAAATACAATAAAAAATTACAAAATTATAAGAGTATGTGTTTAAGTCTTAGTTTGTAGGTATTAAGTTGATTGTCACTTCTTTAAAAATCCAATATCCGTAACCGAAACTGAAACTATTGGATAACCCGTAATAATTTAACATCCATTACCGTAACCGAAACCGGTATTATGTTCGACATATATCCATATCCATATCCAGATCCGAATTAAAATTAAAAATAATTATCTATGCTTAACAGTCCAAATAAATATTATGAAAAAAATCCACACAAAATAAAAAAGTAACAAAAATATGATTAATAATTACATAGTATAAATAAATCAAATGAATTTAAGAAGTGTGTTTTAAGATTGAAATAAACTCTCCGTACAATTTCTAACCGGGTCGAAGCCAATGCGAAGTTTGCTGACTAAGATAATACATTATTTGTGCCTAACGTGAAGAAATTGCAAATGATTCTAAACTTATGCAGATATTTCACAATGAACTGAGTCATCTGCCGAAGTTAACGGATATAAAAAAAAAACGGCGTATAACTAAAATACTTAACATTAAGCAATCTAATATATTATGTGTTATTGTGCTCCTTGCTGCAGGATATTCAAGAGAGCTACAAGCGGCCCTTTTCAGCGGATGCTAAAGAGAGAGTGCCGTCAACCAGAACCTTTTTCAAGACCTTCAGTGCAGAACTGCTCCAATCATACAATAGTAAGAATATATCTATACATCCTACTAATATTATAAAAGCGAAAGTTTGTGTGTGTGTGTGTGTGTATATTTGTTACTCCTTCACGCTAAAAGGGCTGGACGAATTTGAATGAAATTTGGTATGTAGATACCTGGACATCTGGAATAACACATAGGCTACTTTTTATCCCGGCATTTTATTGGCATAGTGGCTTTAATGAAATGTCAAGGAAAAACACGATGTAACTTTCATTAATTCCCACGGGAATTTTGTAAAAATCCCGGAATTTCAATTCAACTGCTGTATCTAATGATAATGATTTACGCGTGGGAAGCCGCGCCGCACACACACACACACACACGCACGCACGCACGCACGCACGCACGCACGCACGCACGCACGCGCGCGCGCACGCACGCACGCACGCACGCACGCACGCACGCACGCACGCACGCACGCACGCACGCGCGCGCGCACGCACGCACGCACACACACACACACACACACACACACACACACACACACAAACTTTCGCATTTATAAATAAGTAGGAGTAGGATATAAGTAGGAAGTAGGATGATACGGTACCCACTACACCGAAATAGTGAACTAGCCTTTTTTATCTTTCAAGGGGGTAAAGCCACAGGCATTGACTGATACTAATTCATTTTATGCTTTTATTTAAGATTCTCCAACAACTATCAAAATCCTACCGCCTACTGCAGACTTACTTGGAGACTCTAAGTCTACAGATAACCCTTATGCTAGGAAAGATAAAGATTTATGCAGCAATGCTTCTGACTATGGGTCTGAAGACACCTTTATCAGCCTTGGAACCAAAATAAAGGCCAAAGCACAAGTCAGTCCAAGCCCTAAAGTTAGAAACAGCAGCCAAAAATTTCTTAAATATCGCAACATAGCTAAGAAGGGACGCAAAGTTATGGACGCCCCCATTAGTGAAGAAAAAGGATCTGAATATGGTTTAGAAGTTAAAATCACTGAAAGAGCGAGATCTCAATCTCCTTCTGGAAGTAGAGATGAGATCGCTAGATGCTTATCACCATCGTTTAAAACAAGGGCGTATGAATCTTATTTCGTCCCAATAGATTCTGAAAAGAATGACTTGGCAGGGAGGGTTTCTTTTGGAGAGAAAGAAGATGTGGAAAATGCTATAAACGTGTATTCGAAGCGTCTTATGCAAACGCAACAACAGTTGTCTTTAGTTGAAGAAGAATCCATACAAGATCTAGAGAGTGTCCCCTCTGCAACTTTATCCAAGGAAAATTCTTTAACAGATCAAAGGAATACAGATGTTGATGATGTTGATGGTGCTCTTACTGACAGGAATACATATGTCGTTGATGGCGATGATGAAAAAGATTCCTATCCACGCAAGCCGCTTGATTATATAGCTGAAGCAAGAACTTATAATAGTTTTTACGACGATTTTAGATCCAGTTCAGTAGATAATTACAAATCCAAGATGTCCAGTACAGTTGTACACACTGATTCATCTTCAAAAGATTCAGGATACCCAAGCAGTGCTAATGACGACAAACGCTACGGACAAGGATTTTCTCTACCAACTACTTCGCATTTAAGAAAATCCAACTCTGATAACAAAATTGGAGATCAACCTAAAAGTCTGGATAGTGTATCCACGAATAGCAACGAACAGTATCCGAAAACATTTCCATCCGATAAAAAATTTCAATGGACTGAACCATTGAACCACAGCCGATTGTTATATAAAGATTTCTTTTTGAAGAAGGAAGGCCATATAGCAATACCTCCTACAAACTCGCCGAGCAAGAGCGAGTTGTATAATATCCCTGGAATCAGTGAAACAACAGACGTAGTCAAAGCAAATAGCAAAAATGAAACTTCGGAATACCCGACGTATTTATTAAACAGCACTACTAAAGCTTACACTTCAAAAGTAATTGAAGATTATAAAAAAGAATTAGAAGCTATAAATAACTTACACGAGCTTACAATTAAAGATATGCAAACTGATGCGATTTCACCCACTCCATTGAATATTGATAAAATGTTTGAGCAACATTCCAGTCTGCCTGAAGATAAAAGGGAAGCCAAAATAGACAAAGAAGAAGCAAAAAACAGTAATAACCTAGACATGCGAAAAAGAGACGTAGACAAACTGACTACCAAAGAACTAATACAAAATTACTTAAAAGTGAAAGGTGGTAATACTAAAGAGTTCGCTAAAAATCTGAAAAAGTTTGAAAATATTGAAGCGAAACATAATTGGAATAATAAAACGTCGTCTTCAATCAACAAGAATGCTGTGTCTGTAATAAGAAATCAGACCCAACAAAGGAACATGTTTACTTTAAAAACACCGCTTAGTGCTCGAATAGAGGATGTACAGAATGACAAAGATATTGATTCTTGGATGTCACTCTCAGCACCTTCTCCCAGATTGCTTCAACTAGATGAAATCAATACACCTTCACCACCTCTCGAACAGATACCAGAAATTGCACCAAATGTGGCTAAATCTGAAGAGACTGTTAAAATTCCAGAAAATAAATCAGTTCCAGCTGCAACTCAAGAGAAAAAATCACCAAAATCGAAGGAATTGAACACTAAATCAACCGTACTAGATATCTATTCAATGTTAAAAGAAATCGAAAGTTTTGGTGACAATCCAGTGACTTCGGTGATAAATGAAAATGTTATTGATCATCCGAAATCTGAAGATAAGGAAGAAAGGGCTGCTACACCAAAAGATAATTTTATGTAAGTAAAAATTGACTATTACTATTATACATATAGAGATTTTATATTACAAGTAAAATAAAAATTGCCTGATTATTATACAAGCTTGTTCATTGTATCTTTCAGGGAAATATTCGAGTTCTTGGAGAAAGTAGAGCAAAGTGCAAATGATGCTCTATCTGTCGTAACTAGCACTACTCCGCAGACAATACCTAAGTGAGTGCTTAAAAATCTTATTTACATCACTAAAACTACCATTTTAAACCATTGATATGTTCTTAAACTTGATAAACCAGCTCTAGAACACGGGGGGGATTTACTATTTTTTTTTACCAACTAAGTATTAACTTATCAGCCGGAAGACGTCCACTGATGAATAAAGGATTTTCTAACAAGATCGAGGACTGTCTTTCTTTCCCATAAGAGCACATGGTCCCTACCGAAAGGCTAAATATACTAAACTTATTCGCTTGCTCAAAAATAATGAGTTTTTTTGTTGTTTTTCACTTTCTTTACGTTCCAAAGAGGCCCTATATTCATCTTCGATCATGTCTCCATGACCTCCCCCCTCCCCCCTGGATCCACTCTTGCTTCAAGTAACAATTTTATACTTCCGTACCAAATGGATATCCACCATCTTTGTCAGCTCGTCCATTCACCTTGCCGAGGGCAAGTGACAATGTTAAAGTAACTACTAACCTAAACTTAGTAAAAACTAACTTAGTTTTCGCGAAGCTGTGTCCGAAAATATAGCAAATAAGTAACTACAAACTAAAGAAAACTCCTGATAGCTTAGTTGATAAAGTTCTTCACGATTCTCGTTTTCCAGGTTGGAGGCTCTTCTAAAACTACCCCAAACGGAGTTAGCTCAACGTTTAGTGACGGCTTCTCTGCAACTCGAAGAAAGGTCATGCTGCATCGCTTTGCTGCAGGAGAGTCTGGCCAATCACAAGGAACAGGTGGGTAGTGCGGCCTAGGTCCAAGTTATTCGGGAGAAGTGGCGTATAAACGGCGACTTAAACTAATTTGATTCAGATGGTGAATAAAGTCAGCAACTTGGAGAAGCAGTCTTTGCGCAACGTGAGCAAGGCGAAGTCGGAGTGCGAAGAAGCCATCAAAAGACACCAGGCGTTCATTGACCAGGTAAGTGCTGGCTAGGGATAGAAATACTGGCACTCCACGGAATAAAAGAAAGGAAAGCGTTTTGTAAAGTAAAGAAAAGCTATATAAGGGCCTACGCTGGCTGGCGCGTTTTGCACGGAGCGAATAGAGCCTAAAGCTAAAGGATATATTTTTGGTACTGTCGATAATAAAAGATTGTATTTGTTTTTTTTTTTTAAACGTGTCTTCTCAGTTAATAAATGACAAGAAAACGCTGAACCACCGCATAGAGCAATTGGTGGACGAGCGGCGTTCGCTGGAGGAGCGCTGGAAGCGGTCGGCGCAGGCGCTGGAGGACCGCTACAAACTGGAGCTGCGCAACCAACATGACAAAATGGCCGCCGCTCAACAGGTAGCACTTGCAAGTTTGATCGGATCTCTTTATTTGTCGCCGAAAATTTGTTTCCCAAACGATTTTTTTTTAAACCCTGAGTACTTTAGGATAGTAATAAAACAAATAACAAACCTAACCTAATCTACAGGGTTCTACTCTACAGAATAGTCCTAAAATATATCCTGAATAGTTCACAGTTTTAGAAAAAAATCGTTTGTCTGTCAGTTGGGAGATTAATCATCTGCGAAAAGCCAGAATCCCGGTGCCGGTGCCAGGATGCCGATTCATGTTGATATGGTGACTTTTTGTAGGTACTTAACTTCTGGACTTAAAAATAGCTTTAATTTCAGGTCGCCAGGCAAAGATGGGTTAGGCAGAAGGCGGAGAAAATAAAGGTATTGAACAGACTCAATGTGGTAGTAGCAATAAACTACGGTGTATACCACCAGCATTCTAAAAAAATATAATTAAGTAATTAATTAGTTTGTCAGCTATAGATTATCACAAAATATTGGACACGTATTTTTAATTTTGGCAATCAAACAAAAAATGATGGAAGCTGAAATGGTAGCCAGTTAAAGAAACACTTTCTAGCACGGCGTGACGTCACAGGTCCCCGAATTTTGTCATTTTATGTTTGATTGACAAAAGAAAAAAATACGTGTACAGTCCAATATTCTCTGATAACTTAATTGGCGGATATTTTATCCAGGAAACTGTGAACGTTCTTAACCTTTTCGGCGCCAACGACTCATAAATACGCACCACAGGTTCCACGCCAACAACCTATTTATACGTCCATTACTTCAATGCAAAAGCAACCTTCGTTAAATTGTGTTAAGGTTCAATTTTAGATATTGCAATATAGAAGCCTGGCGTATGGGTGATGTCTTCTGTAAATTGAGGTTTCGGCGAAAAGATTAAAAGTTTTTAATGTCCCATAAAACTGCGGTTCAAATTACAGGAGCTAACAGTAAAAGGTCTGGAAGGCGAGCTCCGCGAGATGGCAGATCGCCAACAGAAGGAGATAGCGGATCTGAAGATGCACCACGCTGAGCTGAGCGGCCGGCAGCAGGCGCGCCACGCGCAGGAATTGGAAGAGTTGCGGAGGAGCTTAGAGGAGGAGAAGGAGGCTGCCTTGCTGAAGGAGCGCCAGCTGGCTAGCTCGAGGTACGTCAGTTAGACCAGCTCAGAACGAACATGCAGGAGTTGACAGTAAAAGGGAAAGAAGGTGAGCTCTGTGAGATAGAAGACCACCCAGCAGAAGGAGATGCGGAGAGGAAGCGACAGGTGACCAGCTCGTGGTATAGTCTCTTAGTTTGGTTCAGTAGTAAATTGCAGGAGTTGACAGTAAAAGGGATAGAAGGAGAGCTCAGTAAGATGGCAGACCGCCAACAGAACGAGATACGTAGCAGAGGAAGGAGCTACAGCTCAGGTACTGTCGTTCAATTACTGGGGTTAAATTCTTTTCAGCAAGTCTTGCTTTGATGGCCCTGAAAACAGAAAGAGATTTTGGATAAATTGGAACTAGTGGCAATTTTAATTTTTCTCTAGTTAAATATTAGTTAACCCGAAAATAACAAACATCGGCTCCACATTTTTTTTTATTTCTTAGTTAGAAGACATCAATAATATCGTGAAACAATGCAACGAAAAGAATTTTGACCCATTGTCGTTCAATTTGGCTCGGTATTATATTTTTAACAGCAAGGGGTCTGGAAGGTGAACTCTGTGATGGCAGACCTCCCAACAGCAGAAAGAGATAGTGGATAAAGCAGCGACAGTTGACCAGCTCGAAGTGCAGTTGCTTATTTTAGCTCAGTATTAACTTGCGAGAGTTAGCAGTACTCAGGTACTGTCATCCATTTTGGCTTTTATTTAGTTATATTTTTACTATTGTGCACAAACGAGGGATTGGAATCAATCAAACAACCTACTTACTTGTCTCTCACAGACTAATTAATTTTCTCTTTCTAGACTTGAGAAGCAGATCCTGGAACTAGAGCTGACCTATCAGGAGCAAAGGACGCGGTTAGTTGCTGAGATGCGAGCTGAGAATGAGCGAGTCGCTTCCGGCCTGAGCGAGAGAGAGAAGTCGCAGAAGGCGAGCTTTGGTGAGCATCAGCACTGTCACTACTTTCAAAAGGCAGGGAGTCGGCGCTTGTGTAAATACGAAAAGTACCGTATTTCCGGGCTATTCTCAGTTATCCGCGCTCCTTTGTTTTTAGTGAAACCTAACTGGGTATTATTTTTAAAGTTGCTTTCACTGCGGACAAGTGGGACTAATAGGCTTTGCTGATATATTTTCTGTTTGGTGTCTACTCAAACATAGTTTAAGGGCCTCTGGCAGGGGGTTGCAACACTGTGTAGTATTTGGCAATGAAGGAAGTGATTTCTAGTTTAGATTTTTAGTTTTATACTATAATATAGGTAGGTAATATAACTATAACGTTTTGAAGTACACTTTTATTACGTTCAATACGTAGGAGATCGTTTTACCTGTATTAGGAACATATTTAATATATAAAAAAAACTTTCAGCCTTTATAAAATAACGAAGGTCTGGTTGGCGCGAGCTCTTGCTCCAATAGACCAGCAGCTGATTCCATTGATTTTGATTGTCCCAATGTATTTTTTTCCAGAGAAATGGAGAGAAGAACAAGAGAAATTGTTAGAAGAGAAGAGACTTCGCATGGAACAGGAGCTTGCTAAAGACAGAGAGAAGCTAATGGTAAAAAACACTTAAAGCTATAAATATAACGCAAATTTTTAATTAGTATACAGTTGAATAAAAATATATCAAGATAGTACCTAATAGGTTCTATCACAACTCTGCAAAAATATAGAAGGTGTATTAGGTATCTCTACAAATGCGCGCATTTCTTTTTTAGTTGAAATCGGAGAACGAAAGACGACTAATTATTCACTAATTCCAGGAACAAATGAAGCTCGACCGTGAAGAGTTAGAACAAGAGTTTGAGCAACACAAGCGCGAGTTCGAAGCGGAACAGCAGTTGGCGCTCAAGAAGAGAGTAACGGAGATAGCCGCGCAGCACAAGCAGGAGCGGGACAGAGAGATCGAGCGCGCCATCGAGAGTATGGAGGCGGAGGCTCAGGCCGGGAGGAGGGAGCTTCAAGATGCTATGAGGTAGATATAGATGTTGAATTTTCATTCATCCCAGCCTATACACGTCCCACTGCAGGGCACAGGCCTCCCCTCAGAATGAGAGGGCTTGGGCAGTAGTTCCCACGCGGGCAAAGTGCAGATTGGGAACTTCACACACACACCATTGAATTGCTTCGCAGGTTAGTGCAGGTTTACTCACGATGTTTTCCTCCACCGTAAAGCTCGTGGTAAATTTCAAATGTAATTCCGCAGATGAATTTCGAAAAACCCAGAGGTGCGAGCCGGGGTTCGAACCCACGATCCTCTGCTTGAGTGGCCATAGGTCAAACCACTCGGCTACCACGGCTGATGTTCATTAATGATTTGTTATCGTATTTTGTCGGAAAAGTTCGTATTTATCTTGCTTTCTCAACTAGCTTACTGAAGTTTACAGATACTAACTGAGACAGCAAGATAAATCGCTTATCGCTATCCCGCAGAAACTATGCAATTTGCAGGGATTAAAAATATCGAAGGTACTATAAACTATGAAAAAAAACCGGCCAAGAGCGCGTCGGACACGCCCAAAATAGGGTTCCGTAGCCATTACGAAAAAATTAAGTAATATTTTCCTAAGGATTTCGTATAATCTTCCAAGTTTTGGTATATTTTATACCTTACTACTAATAATTCTCAAGAAAACTTAGCCGTTGTAGTTTTCTTTGAAAGTTTGATATACTTACACCATCCTGAATTTTTTTTATTTTTCCACCCACCGGTTTTGATTTAAGAGGGGGGGGGGGCGCTCGATTTTAATAAAAAAATGCACTTTTCAGTTGAATATTACGCAAAAAAATCAATGAATCGAAAAATCGTCTTGGCAAACCCCTATTGGTTTCAAAAGACCTATCCAATGATACCCCACACTATAGGGTTGGATGAGAAAAAAAAATCACCTCCACTTTACGTCTATTTTAATTTTTTATTGTACCATTTTGTCGGCATAGTTTACATATATATCCGTGCTAAATTACAGCTTTCTAGCATTGATAGTCCCTGAGCAAAGCCGCGGACGGAGGGACAGACAGACAGATAGATAGACAGACATGGCGAAACTATAAGGGTTCCGTTTTGGCCATTTTGGCTCCGGAACCCTAAAAAAATGCTTGCATAATTCTCTTTCTCATGGCACTTCATAGGGCGCCGGAAATCTGGTTCAACTATTAGACGTTCGAGCAAAGGCGAGGGTAAAAGCTGGTAAAGTATAAGTTTATTGCAGGAGAAACAAAGAACAGTACGAGTTGGAATTGCGAGAGTTAGCAGAGACGGAGCAAGCCACGCTGCGGCGGTACCAGGAGGCGCAAGCGCGCATACGGCAGACAGAGGACCGCTGTGAGTTACTAATAAGTAATAATATACGGAGCGGCAAATAAATCTGACCCTCAAATGTATTGCAGTAATAGGTAATTTTGTATGAAGAGTGGGCCAAATTTTTGTGCTGGTCAGTATATTTTAACAGACTAACCTTTTGCCCGCGACTCCGTCTGCGTAGAATTCGTTTATCGCTATTACGCGGAAACTATCCTATGGTCGCTTGTGCACTACAAGGAATTTCTTATATGGCACGCCTTAAATTTATAGTATTTGTACCTACTAGTTTGTGCTCTAGTAATTTTACCGTCCGACATTTTACTTTTCCTTTAATAATTACGTAATTTTCATTTTAGGTACATTAATTTAAAATCAAAGACGGGCGAACTGAGAATCTGAAAATTAAAAAAAAAATGACAATTCTTAATATCATTTTAAAATTTATTTTTTTACAAGCTTTTTATTGAACTTGCCGTGTTTTTTTAACTTTCAGTTGTCGTAACTTAAATTTTGGTATACATGTGAAAGTTGGATGACAATGCAAGTACAGTTAACAAAACCGGCCAAGAGCGCGTCGGACACGCCCATGATAGGGTTCCGTAGCCATTACGAAAAAATTAGTAATATTTTTCTAAGGATTTCGTATTTTATACGGAATCTTCCAAGTTTAAAACTTGGCCGTTATAGTTTTCCTTGAAAGTTTGATATTCTCGCTACGATCCTGAATTTTTTAAAAAATTCCATAAACCGGTTTAGATTTTAGAGGGGGGGGAGGGGGACCGTTTGATTTTAATGAAAATTCGCACTTTAAAGTTGAATATTTCGCAAAAAAAATCAATGAATCGAAAAATCGTCTTAGCAAACCGGTTGTAAAAGACCTATCCAACCCAATTACCCCACACTATAAGGTTGCATGAGAAAAAAAAATCACCCCCACTTTACGTCTATGGGAAGTAAAATTTTTTATTGTACCATTTTCTCGGCATAATTTACATATATATCCGTGCTAAATTACAGCTTTCTAGCATTGATAGTCCCTGAGCAAAGCTGCGGACGGACGGACAGACAGACAGACATGGCGAAACTATAATGGTTCCGTTTTTGCCATTTTGGCTCCGGAACCCTAAAAAAAGTACAATTAGTTAGGAAAAAAAAGCTAGTATTCATTTTTTAAAAACAAATTCTTATTTACTTGCAGGTGCTGAGTTAGAAATAACAATTACGCAGTTGGAAACCAGGAACAAAGTTATTACAGAGGTAAAAAAAATATCTGTACGTAAAAAATGCCAACATGACAAATCCATTTCTTTAGCACAAACACTACTTTCACTAAATACTAATGCCGTAATAATACTAGGTACATTTAGAAGCATTTCTGATGATAAAATTTATGGTAGCTGTAGGTAAATATTATTGAATAATGTTTTTCCACCGTATTATCAATTAGCTTCAGTAGACTCCAGTAAGCTAGTAAAGAAAACAAGATAAATACGAACTTCCTGACAGGATACGATAGCAAAACATTATTCGCTACATCTCTTTTAATATGGTAAAAGGATATCGAAAATACAAACTGAAATATAGATGCATAGAAAAACCAGAAAAATAACACCAGCGCTGGGAATCGAACCCAGGTCCTCGAAGGACCCAGTGCTGGTCTTATTTTTCTGGTTTTTCTATGCATCTATATTTCAGCTTGTGTTTTGGATATGGGTTTTACGGGATGACCGTGAAAGTAACAAAAATTTGGAATTGAAATAAAAAATACAAAAAGATTCCAAATACCAATCTTAATGGTAAAAGGAAATGAGTACTATGTGTTGAGGAGTGTAGTAATTCCATTTGAAGTTCTGTGGTGTTTTGTTTGACATGGTGTTTCGTCTGATATGGTGCGCGTCACCTTGTTTAAGTTAAGCTTAAACATGTAAACTATAGCTATTTATTGGGATCCTGTAATTGGCTCTGTGTTGCTATTCCTACTACTATATTTGTTTTTTACCTTGTTTTTCAGAAAAACAGTCAGCTCGAGGCATCGGCCGAGCAAATAAGGTCGAGCTGCGAGCTGGCATGGCGGCAGAAGGTCGAGGCGCTCGAGAGAGAGATGGAAGACCTCAAGAAGACTCATGAGGAACAGATGCATCAGCTCTACGCTAAGTTAGTACATTTTACAGGCTATTGCCACTGTAAACTGTTGGATTCGTTAGATCGTTTTCCCAAAATATTTTTTCCCTGCAGCTAATTTTCATTTCGCAGTTTTTCCGTTTTTAATTACTCGTCATTTTTCATGTAGCGATTATTCATAAAGCGTTTTATAATGTTTGCTTTTGTCTTATTCGCATATTTTACTTACATGTAGTTTTTCTTAACAATCGCAAATATAATAATTTTATAGTCTTTCTTTCTTTAACACTCGATTTTTACGTTGGTTTTTTTATTGTGAGCGTGACAGAAGATATAACAGGACAGATTTAGTCTAATTTTCGTTATAAGTATTAGGTACCCATGCAAAGCCAGGGGGCGGGTGGCTAGCAGTGGATAAATATTATTTGCCATACGGTTGGGGGGGGAATGTTCTCAACTTGCAATCACAAATCGGAGAGCTGTCTTCCGTTTTTATTGTTAATATTTGACTAAGTCATTTACCCACTGTTTCACCATCCATTCATTAAATTTATCTGACGGATAAATGTGATGCCGTCTCTGTTTGTTTTATTCTAATAGACGGAGACGGAATCACATTTATCTGTCAAATAAAATTTATCATTGGGTGGTGAAAGAGCCCATTAGTGTAGTTACTTTAATTATTGACGTTTTGTCATTTATTGGTCCTTCCAGAGTGAAGGTGGCGGTAGCGCGCAAGGACTCTGCCATACAGGCCTTGACGCGCGAAGCGGCCAAATACCAGGAGAAAATAACCATGCTAGAGCAGAAACTACAGCAGCAGAGGAAGGATTTCCTCAAACAGAAGTGAACCACGGTGTGACTGTAGTACTAATATTTGTCTTATTTATTACTTACTGTTGCCTGCAACGTCTGTGTGCGTGATGCGTTATACTATACTTCCCCAAGACGAAACGAACTCTATAAATCTATATTAAAACACCGGCCAAGAGCGTGTCGGACACCGAAATAGGGCTCCGAAGCCATTACGGAAAAATTAAGTAATATTTTTCTGTGGATTTCGTATTTTGTACGGAATATTCCAAGTTTAGGTATATTTTATACCTTAGGCTGCTATTTACCTACTCTTAGGGGCTGTTTCACCATCCATTGTTTAGCGTTTACCGACGGTTAAATGTGATGCCGTCTCCGTCTATTCGAACAAAAAAAATAGAGACGGCATCACACCTAACCGCCAGTTAACACTAATCAATCGATGGTGAAACAGCCCCTTAATCTACTAATAATTCTTAAGAAAACTTAACCGTTCTAGTTTTACTATCCTGAATTTTTTTTAAATTTTCCACCCACCGGTTTAGATTTAAGAGGGGGGGGGGCGCTCGATTTTAATGAAAATTTGCACTTTAAAATTGAATATTTTGCAAAAAAATCACTGAACTGTGTTATTTTAATTTGATCTTAAGGCTTAAAGAATAAGGTTTTTAATTATACTAAGCGGCCATTGGGGTGAATACATCTTTGCTGCTTCATTTTAGTCTGAATTATGAACTACAATTTACTATTTATTTATTGCAGTTTGGTCTTAGATCATAATCGTGTTTTATTTATTCTTAAAATTATTATTTATATATAATATTTTGTTTACAAAACTTGTTAAAACAGTGCTTTGATTGGTTAATGTTTTATTTTTTACGTAGTTGTAAGGTCTTGAATTGTTGCTGTATTTCACCAAACGATGTGATGTGCTTGCCAATTAAATGTAATTTTAATAAGTGCGTTGTATTTAATTTATCATTATTGTCTATAACTGAATCATTAAATAAGTAAACAACAGAGTGGGTAAATCAAAAAATATTTTTTATTTTTTAGTATTAAATAAAAACAAGTACCAACAGGTAAATGCTAAAGCTATCAAATAAACAAACAAATACCGAACAGGTAAAGTAAAGCTTTTTCCCATCTAAAGTTAATACCTATATATCACCAAGGTCGCCACATTTCTGAGCTCGTGCCTTGAGCAGGCGACTTTGAACTGGTGTCGGCCTCTTCTTTAACCTTTTTATCTTCAATCTTCACAATACTGGATTGTGCTAAAGATTCCGCTGTGTGCGTTATAACTGAGCTAATAGGGACCTCCCTCGGTCTTTCTAAGGATGGTCTTGCCACAACACTGGGTATACTTTCAGGGATAGTCAATCTCACAGGATAAACATGCCTTGGTTGTAGTCGATCGCATTTCTCCGCCGCCATTTCATAAATCTTCCCACTGGCTCTTTCTACGAGCAACTTCTCTGGCTCCAATCTTATAACCTTCACAGGAGGTCCCGTTGTTTCTGTAGCCGTTCTTTTCAGCTTATTCCTCATGGAATAATCAACCGCTCGTTTAGGCGACGCGTCTATACCAATCTTGTAGTTTTCTACGTCTATAACTATCGACAACGGCTCCATACACTTCTTGTTTCTAAGCGCTTCTTGCTTCAGCGTTTCTGGTGATATGGTGGTCGAGGAAACTGTGGGTTTTTGCGTTTCTGGGCTGGAATCCTGATCGGATGCGGATCGACTAGGGGGTGTCGGGAAGGGGAATTTCTGAACGGGACGAGGCGGCGTTTCTAGCTCCGTTGAAGAGTCGCAAGCGGAATCACAGGAGAGTGGGCTCAAAGGTGGACTGGTGGGTCGTGTTGCTCTGACACAGTGAAAAGCGCTTGGTCTTTCATCATCCAGTCTTAGAGGATCAGGGATTAGGGGTGGGTATTCCTTAGGTTTGTGTAGGCGTTCGATGCCATTGATGCAGGTGCTGAGGTGGTTGCCTAGGCGGTTTCTTAGACCAGTGGGTACGCTGGCTAGCCTGGACAGGTATCTCCGGACCTCGACGGCGCAGTCCCCGAATCCGGCCCGGAACCGGTGCAGCACTGCCGGGTCGGCGGCGATGGCGGCTGCGAGTTGCTGCCGCTGTAATGTTTGGAGGTGTTTCACGGTCAGCTCTAGTATGTCCGCCTTTTCGAGCTTGGAGTGGCGTGCTGGCTGGAAAAATTAAAATTAAATTAAAAAAAAAAGAAATCATAGGTCAGTATTTTGGTTAGGAATTGGAAGCCCGTGCCAGAAGGCACTGTGAGGATTCTTTGCGCAGCGGAAAGATGTTGAATGTTGATATTATATGGTTGTAAACTAGCTTTGCCATGCTTGTCATTAGGTACTGACATCAATTAAAAATATTCTGTTTTAAGCTTTCGCGATTCTAACTCATGAATAATATCATTTCTGGTGTACAATAAAGAGTAATTGTATTGTATTGTATCACCCTGGATTATTCATCATCATATTCATCCCAGCCTGTATTTGTCCCACTACTGGGCACAGGCCTTCTCTCAGAGTAAGAGGGCTTGAGCCATAGTTCCCACACGGGGTCAGTGCGGATTGCGAAGAATTTAATGGTATTTGTCTTCACAAACAGGATTTTACAGGTTTCCTCACGATGTTTTTCTTCGCCGTAAAGTTCGTTGTAAATTTCAAGTGTAATTTCTCACATGAATTTGGAAGAACTCAGAGGTGCGAGCTGGGGTTTGAATCCACGATCCTCTGCTTGAGAGCCCATAGGATAAACCACAGCTTTTTATGTTATAAGTCACGTAAAAAGTTCGGACAACCCGGGGAAATTGTTTTTTTTTCCAGCGCAACTGATATTTGCTGACTTTACCTATAAGTTAGTAGGTAACTTACGTCTTTGTCGGGGTCCATGAGCAAGTCTTTGAGCTCATTCAGGCAGTTGTTGATGCGCGCGCGCCTCTTCTTCTCCATTATCGGCTTGTTCGTCTGCGGAGCACACACTAGATTAGAACCATGGACACCGAATTGCGTTATGCCTTCAATTTTTAATTTATTTTGATGAAAATGATAACTGATTACTAATAAAGCAAATAAACTTGCTAAACATACATTTTTCTTTTTCACTCGCGAATACTTTTACAATAGTACTTTAGGTAATCGCGCTTTGGGGTAAAAATATCGATATTTTTTACTCAACTCATTGATATATTTTTTAATTATCACTTGCCCATTCCTAGTCTAAACTTTACTTAGGTATTGTAATTAATGAACCATCACTCCACTATCACCATCACTTTTTACTCACGATATTCACCTTTCGCAATTCAGCCTTTGACAGGCCCTGCTCTGCAAATCCACTTTGTGAGTCATCATCATCACTGCACGGCATTGTCACTAAACTACTAAAACCCCTAGCCTTTACTACTAACTACTAAACTTGACCACACTCTATGACGTCCCGACTTTGAATGACAATGAATGAACCGCGCGTAACATTAAGTTTCCCGTTTGATCCCGGTGAATTGAAACGATAAATTGATGTTGTCTTGCTCTAACTAGGGGCTTCTTGCGGTGGGAACTGTATGGGAATGTATTGTTTTCGTGCTGTCTCGCTCTACGGGGGAACCTGCTGTGTGTAGCGCTAGTGGCTCAGTGGTCAGGAGTAGTAGTTGTATCGGGTTCGATATTTGGAAAGTTTCTTTTTTCTTTTCACTTAAGTGTTATTGTAGAGAAATTGAACTCTAATATAAGAGAACCCTGGCTCCAACTATTGTAGTTATTTTAAGATAATTCTAGAAACATTTGAAATCATCATCATAAAGGTCAATATTGATGTTTACATGTGATGGAATTTGGTAAGTGAGTAGTTTATTTACATCGGTTTAAAGACATTTATTCCCATAAGAACATACAGTTCACTTCTATGAGATACAAAAATATTCTTAAAACTATAATAAACTCCACCATGCTCTCAAAATATATAATCATAGATGTATTTTTTTAACTTAGCTTTAAACAAACTTAAAGATTCACATTCTTTAATATCTTTTGGCAGGTTATTGTACATTTGTGCTCCCTCGGATAAAATATTCCGTTTACCGTAGCCAGTTCTATGCTTAAATACTTTTATTTTGTTCGTGTTCCTCAAATTATGCTTAAATGTTCTTTTCGTAAATGTTAGTTGTGAATGTATTTCCTTCTTCAGTATTTTTAGGGCTCCGGAGCCAAAATGGCAAAAACGGAACCCTTATAGTTTCGCCGTGTCTGTCTGTCTGTATGTCTGTCTGTCTGTCCGTCCGCGGCTTTGCTCAGAGACTATCAATGCTAGAAAGCTGTAATTTTGCACGGATATATAAGTAAACTATGCCGACAAAATAGTACAGTTAAAAATTTTAAAAAAAATTTTTTAGGTACCTCCCATAGACGTAGTGGGGGTGATTTTTTTTCTCATTCAACCCTATAGTGTGGGGTATGGTTGGATAGGTCTTAGGTCTTTTTTTGCTAAGACGATTTTTCGATTCAATGATTTGTTTGCGAAATATTCAACTTTAAAGTGCAAATTTTCATTAAAATCGAGCGTCCCCCCCCCCCCGTCTAAAATCTAAACTGGTAGTAAATATATCAAACTTTTAAGGAAAACTATAACGGCTAAGTTTGCTTGAGAATTATTAGTAGTTTATGAGTAAATAGCAGCCTAAGGTATAAAATATACCTAAACTTGGAAGATTCCGTATAAAATACGATATTAGAAAAATATTACTTAATTTTTTCGTAATGGCTACGGAACCCTATTTTGGGCGTGTCCGGCACGCTCTTGGCCGGTTTTTTGATGAGCATGCAAGTTGAAAACGTATAAACATTGTGTGTAAAACTTTTACAAACACGCAGTTTGACAGAGATGGAACAGAAATTTTGTCAGTCTTTAGAGCCGTTTCCGAGATCCCCGATATAACTTTAATAATAAATAAATATACAAGAATTGCTCATATATATCACAATACGATAAACAAAAAGCTAATTCTCATTTCAATTGTTTCAAAAAATAACAAATACCTGCGTATTATATATTTTTATTAAACCCAAAGTGAAGCTACATCCGCCGCCCCTTATCCTGTATAGCATGGGAATGCAGGACCGTTCGCGCACCCATCAAGTAGCGCATTAACCGCATACGACCGCCTCACAAAAAACTCTACACTTCATAGATGCACGCGCTCTCATAAAGTAACACATTTATTTCCACGCGCACCTTGAAAGTTTAACTCCGTACTTTATGTTTTCTACTTTAAAGGGGCTGGAGGCTATGAAGTATGGAGTTTTTTTTGGCAGGTGAGCGTGCGGTGGAACTTGGTACTTTATGGGCAGGGGTTGTTCCCACGGAGTGTGGGAATGTGTAAAGGTGCAAAGGGTGAGGTTGCCGGCTTTTTGTAGTTGTTTTGCGATTTTTGCGATTATGTGTTAGAATTTGCTGGGTTTTTGGAAAATGGGTCATGTTTTTGTAAATACTTCTATAGTTGTATGTATGTATGTATAAGGTTCTGTGACTGTGTGTAAAATGTGTTTTAATTACTAACCGCCGACGCAGAAAGAGAGGTGTTACAAGTTTGACATTAATGTATCTGACCTGTACGTTTCGACCACATTGCAGCGGCCGTAATCGAAACGTCGAGGTAATTTTGCCAATATGTACTATATTGTAGTCGTGATTAAGTTCCGAAATATATTACTAATTAAATTGAATGTTTGAAACACTTTTATACTTCACTTCATCCATATCCCTTAGCCTAATCCAATATGTATACTCAAAGCTAATCCGTTTTTTTTCAATTTGTCTGTTTTTATCTATTTTTCTAGGCCAGGTGGACTTTTGACTGACCTTTGCCTTTACATACCGTCATACGAAAAATAAATATTTAATTAGACCACTACTTTCTCTCACGGTCATCAAAAACCAAGTTTAAATTGCAACTTTGAACACACTACATCGTTGCAAACTAACCCGTAATGCAACGTGTTAAAGATGGGAACAAAACTTTTTAAACGCATTTCTGAGGTTGCATCAAGCATTCTACAAAGTTATTGTTGCCGTTACAAAAAAGCTCTTTGACTTTTAAGTTCTAACACGAAGGGTTGTTTTGAAAAGACTTTGTTTATGTTTAACGGTAATTTAGTTTGGTTATTGGCTGTTTACCCGACTGTGACAATATTGCATGATGGTTAATGAATGGAAGTGAATAGATAATTTGATGTCAGATGTCGTGATGTGTTAAAGAGTGGGAAAATTCTGTTACACCATGCTACTATGGTGACTGTACCATTTTAATGATATTTGAGGGTAAAAAACATGTTTTCGTGCTCTAGTTAATTAGTATACGTAGTTCATATTTATGGAGATGAATTATACGTTAGTGAATATGGGTGGGCCCGCGTGGGAACTACAGCCCAAGCCCTCTCATTCTGAGAGGAGGCCTGTGCCATGCTAGTGGGACGGATGCTGGCCGAGATGTAGATAGATGATTACCTGTTTATAATACAGTTTATAATATTTTATATTGTACCTTTTATCTCGGCACATACATTCTATTATTCAATTATTAGAGTTCATGTATCGATATTTTTAACCACCTTGGCCGCTCCGAAATATCTGATGTTGACTGTACTATGTTGATTGGATGACAATGCAAGGAAAATTAGCAAAAGACTTTAAATTTAGATAAGTACCTACCTAGTGGTGTTATGACCAGAGGCGTATATAGCGTTGTGCTCTTAACAACTCTGTAGGAGCACAAGATTTGATAATATGACTAAGGTAAGGTTATGTAGGTACAGTCAACTAGGTACAACGATATCAATGCGGCCAAAGTTACGAAAATATGCAAGTACACACGACCTTTAATTTTAAGTTTTGGAACTTTGTAAGTATACTTTTTTTTACTTTGGCTGTGTCGATATTTTTGTAGTGGACTGCACTACACCAATAGCTGAAAGATGTTGCATTCGAAGACATATCCTACTTAACTTACGCGTCTCTCAACTCTCTCTCTTTAATAAAAAAATCGCTCCACTCCACTATCATTTTCTTAAGTACCTATACCTACCTAAATAAAACAAGACTTGATCTAAATCATTTTTGATGCTTGTACAAATATTTTCTTAGATTTTAACCGAAAGCAAAAGTGCATAAACGCAAAAAAGATGCTTTTTCTAAATCTTAAGTTCAGTAAAGTCGTGTGAACGGGCGTGAACCCTGTCCCGTACGCAATAATACATTACAACCATACAAATTCCAACCCTAATACCTAGGCAATAACAATGCCATTCCATGCATTATAACTTTGTACAAGATATTTTATAAAATACGCGCCATTCAAGCGAATGTACATCTTATTTCTGCTAGCATAAGAGTGTTAATGTGAATGATGACGTCGCAAGAGCGTAACGGGTCACTTCCTTCCCGGTATGGGAAGTAATCTATTAGGTAGGCAAAAAAGGGATACTTATTGACAGGAATTGGTGCGGTCAGACGGTGTGTGACTTTAAGAAGATAGTACCTAGAGATCTAGTAGTTAGGAACAGGTTTTATACAGTATGTCCGCACCTTAATATTGTAAGAGAGTTTAGAATAAAAATAAAGCCTTATGTATTTTATGTTTTTTCCAAATAAATAAACACAAAACAGTCCGCGGCACGTAGCGTACCATCTCACATCTTAGCATATATATGTCCCACTGCTGGGCATGGCTCCTCTCAGAATAAGGGCTTGAGCATAAATCCCACGCGGGCCCAGTGCGGATTGGGAACTTCACACGCGCCATTAGGTTATGCAGGTTTTCACCGTAAAGCTCGTGGTAAATTTTAATTTTATTTCGAACATGAATTTCGAAAGACTCAGAGGTGCGAGCCGGGGTTTGAATCTGCTTGAGAGGCCATAGGTCAACCCCCATATAGGCCACCACGGCAGCATTTCCTTCCACCAGAGATGTGCGATATGTTTTTCATGAACCAATAGACGCTTCATTTACCTCGTCTCGCTCCGCTCAGCTGTTTCCACCAGAGATGTGCTGTGCGGGTATGTGTAAATGAAGCGTTTGTATTGGTTAATGAAAAACACATCCTCGCACATTATTGGTGGAAACGCTGCTTAAACATGTAATTAAATAACTGGAAACCCAAAGTCGTTTTTTCAGATGAGTAGAATCGATTACACTATACAGGGTGGAAAGTTGAGATAGGGCAGCAATACTGGGTTAAGACACTAACTTTAGTTAAAATGTTCAGTTAGTTGTCTACATACTGTTTAATTTTCTTTAAGCATAAACTTTATGCCATAAAGGATTCATATTCGTAAAAAAACAACATGCGAAAGTTTCATTTTGCAAAAAAGTACTTACCACGAACTGTATGGAAAAAGTTTTCTTTGATTTGTGGGTGTTCTAGTACTCTAAACTTAATTGGTCTCAAAGAGTGTTGTAATCCTTGATAGAAATGGGACCGATTGGCATTAAAAATAAAAGTCAAATCTGTCGATTTTCTCGTTGACTGTATACATTTTTGCAAAAATCTGTGAATGTCGATTGTCATCACTCAAAAAGTTAGTAAAGGTCTCCTAAGAGCATTTTCGTGTAGCAGAAAGGGATCTAGTAGCTGCCCTTGCTGCGCCATCTCAACTTTCCACCCTGTATACTTTAAAGAAGATTGTTTTTTTTCACGGTGCCCAGTTTAAAAGTTACGCAGTTAGCATAGGTATAATACCTAACCTACGTCAATTTAATATCTATTCTGTGGTGGTAGCCAGTGCTAGCTGGCTTGTTATTGGCCGTAGTATAAACGGTTTTTCAAGGCAAATCTAATGATAATTTGCCCCACTAGCATCAAGAAGAATTTCACCATTACATTCGCCTTTCAATCAGACAGATTAAGTAAATAGGAACCGACTAAAATTCGGATTCAAACAACAAACAGAAAAATCTAATAAGATTTCTCAGACGAAGTTATCCTCAAAAACTAATCATGTATCATTTTTTCAACATCCTCAAACTTCGTTTCCCATACAAACAGGTGCTTAAAAACCTCCCTTTTACTATCAACTCGTTTTTATTGAGTGGGTGGAGAAAAAAGTACGTATCCGCTGTTTCCGGGTCCGCCGGATGCGGCAAAAACTCCATTGTTGGGAATCCATCAATATTTGGGCGTCTTAGGTTCATTAATGTGAGAATCATTGACTTTCCAAGCTTTTGGGGGTATTTTTGTGGAGAATTGTTGACATCTTTTATGTTGTTTTTTTTTTAACTGGCTGATAGTATGCGATTGCCTTCGTCCAAGGAGATCCGCAAACGTAAGAACGATACATCTGTCAGCTCCGGCTATCTCACTCTCACCATCCTTGATGTATGAACGTAAATACACACCTACTTACTTTGGTCTCATCTGCAGTTTTCACCAGGTGAGACAGGGTAGGGGTCAATCACGGGTCAGTTTTATGTAAACAAAATCTTACCCTACCCATAACATAGATTAAGCAAATAAGTCGGCCGTACTCCAGATGCCGTATTGCCTAACGTTTCTTACGCTCGCGATCGCTATCAAATTACAGTTTTTGTACGCGAAATCTGTCATTTGATTGCGATCACGAGCGTCAGAAACGGTAGGCAATACGGCCTCACAGGTCATGCGGTGACTTCACCACCAGCAAACTTAAAAAAGGTTATGGGCCCGGAACAGTAATTACCGAGAAAGATGACATGACACTAGCAACCTTAACCCTAATTCTCCATAAAATCTGATTAAACTGTAGACAAAATTTAATCCTATGGTGACATCGCGAAGTTCAAAAGAAATGTAAATGTTTTATAAACCAAATCACTATTTGCAAAAACTTGTTTTTATTTTTATTTTTTCTGTTTTAATTTGTATGTGTAATGTATTTTTGCGAATAAGCGAACAAATATTTCTATTAAATAGTACCTAGGTTGATAATAATATAATTGATATCAATAGGTAATTATGCCAACAGTTATATGGACGCGCAAAATAAAATTAAAATAGTAAATTCTTTAACACAGCCATAAGCTACAATCATATCGATATGCAAAACTACCGACGAGCTAAAATACTCCTTATCATAAAGCAATATAATACAAATTGTAACTGAAGTGCAACTGCCTTCCTGGTTCACCTATATCGTCATATTCCCACGGTCATGCGACAGGTGTGCTACAGGGAGTGGGGGTGTTCAATTTTGTGTTTTGGTATTCATACATTGGCTTGGTTTTTCAATGAATCGGTAAAGTAAGCCGTGCTTATGTTCGTTAGTTTGAATAAAATATTAAAGTTATGTTATATTTAGAAGGTGCTTTATACATTTAGATGATATTGACCCCTAATAATAGGTTATGTATCTAATATCTAATCTATATATCTATCAAGGCATGAATGTGAAATCGTTTTTAGGGTTCCGGAGCCAAAATGGCAAAAACGGAACCCTTATAGTTTCGCCATGTCTGTCTGTCTGTCCGTCCCTCCGCGGCTTTGCTCAGGGACTATCAATGCTAGAAAGCTGTAATTTTGCACGGATATATATGTAAACTATGCCGACAAAATGGTACAATAAAAATAAAAATAAATTTTTTTAGGGTACCTCCCATAGATGTAAAGTGGGGGTGATTTTTTTTCTCATTCAACCCTATAGTGTGGGGTATGTGGGTATCAAGGAAAACTATAACGGTTAAGTTTGCTTGAGAATTATTAGTAAGTAGTTTAAGAGTAAATAGCAGCCTAAGGTATCAAATTTACCTAAACTATGGAAGATTCCGTATAAAATACAAAATCCTTAGAAAAATATTACTTAATTTTTTCGTAATGGCTACGGAACCCTATTTCGGGCGTGTCCGACACGCTCTTGGCCGGTTTTGTGTAATATGTCAGTATTTCGACTCTACATACCTACAACGGCTAAAACGCTATGCGACCATGCCCGTTTGAGTTTTGCGCCATTATCACAGAATATACAATAGTACTAACGTAACGTAACGTGCCATTATTTTAATTAGGTACCTACGGAAATCGTATCTCGCCCGCTAATAAATTCGCAGAATGTGGTTGATGTATGTCCCGCAATGTACGACCAATAATGCACATCCAATATTCGTGTACTGTTTACAAATTACATATGGGCACAAATTATCCGGGCGTGCATAATTAGTACGTAATACATCCAGGGTTACTATTACTCGGGCGTACATCAACCGCACCCAATTCGCCAATCACCTCGACTTGACCGCCTGAGAAAGATTAGCGAAGGCACTTCCCACTTGCCATTGTCGCTGCCACCTTGAGCGATTCATCCTTTGTGTACCACACAATGCCGGCCCTTTGGTAAAGGGATACGGGATTGGCTTTTTTGTATTGATTTTGGTTTTTGCGTGTGAAGACGTTTTATGAATTGACAAGTGCTTTTGTTGTGTGTGGCCTAAATTTAAACGAGTATACTTATACCAGTCGTAATAAATGCAACGTGTCTACCATCTGGACACTGACCGAAATCCAGATATAGATGGTTTCATCTCAGGAATATACTAACACACGCACACAAACATCACGGTATTCACATTTATCACATTTAGCAATTTTAGGTTTTAAGTTTGACAATAACGGTACAATAGTGACAGATTGCTAGCCTGTCGCCTACGGTATACCTTGGCTTAACCTATATCCTGTCGCCTCTTACGACACCCACGGAAGAAATGGAGAGGTGTTATTCTAACCCGACACCACACGGGAATATTCTAATATTGTAAAATATTTCATTAGATGAATATAAAGATCTTTTCAAATAAAATTAAGATATGTTCAGACGTAATCAGTCATTTCTCCGTACCGTGGCGTTTAGTATGAGGCTTTGTACATAGGCTAGTAATACAATATAATATCAAGACGTTCTATTGGGTTTTTCCAGGGTACAGAAAATTATTTTACACAACTACTAAGTACTACACCAATAAAACGAATAAATATATAAAATCACGTTTTATTCGAATATTAAAATGACTAAAACATTTACATATAGGTAGAACATTTTAAATACATTTTGTAACTAAAATACGGATAAGAAATTCCAGTTACGAATTGTACTTAAAATAAGTATAAAACGGGACGATAATATACAAAATTGCACAACTCTCGTTACATACATGTCTTAAAATTTTAAAACCTAGTCTAGTTTCATAATAAATGCATCTGTAAATGCCCTGTTAGTAATAATTTGAGATTGATATACCTACTGGGACAATATCGACTTGAATCTAAGAGCCGAGGAATTTAAATATTTTCTTTTCTTATGAATGAATTCGAAATAGTTTTCATTATTTTAACAAGCGAAGTAAGCCAGTTTCCAATAAGCTAATATTATCAACATTGACGTACAGCAAATCTAACGTACTAAATCAAGATAAGATGTTCTTCTTGGTCTTATTGATAGATTCTCTTTACTTTATAATGGAAAATATAACTAAGATTGAGAGTTTTTTCATTGTCAATAAAATCATTTTTGCGTTTCCTTAGAAGGCACACTTAACAATTTTGTTATAAAAACTACAATAAATTTGGTGAGTCCTTATGGATACAATGAGTTAATAAAATCAACGTCGATCTTAGTAAGTAATATCTTATATAAGAGTGAAGAAAGTTTAAAAAGGAAATTCCATTTCCGTTCAAAAAACAAATTTAAATTAGATCGATTCTACAAGAAAAATGTCAAGATGTAAAATAATTATTAAGGATGTCAGTCAATCCTTAATAATACCGACGTACCTGGACCAAAAATGCTAACAAATACTGAAGTAAAGTATATTAGTAATATCTGTCATATTGTCCCATGCTTTTAAAATATCTTAAAATTAACTTACATTATAATTTAACTACGTTATCCTTAAAAATCGAACATTCACAACTCATATTTTTGGCAGTAGGTACTTTACAGCTAGTAAATAAAATAAAAAAAACGTTAAATCTATCTTATGAGTTGTTAATCCAAATCGAACATACATTTTGTTAAAGTCAAATCTCCAAATTTAAAGTTAAATTTCGATAAATCGTTTACTATCTCTGGCACTGATCTATCACAGAAATTTTACATTATTCTAAATATCAGATCATTACTAATAATAATTTGAGACTTTCATTGTTAACCTTCGGACAAATAAAAACTGATTGAAAAAAATATTATACATTGTAAAATTAACAATAATGAAAATATTTTAAATTAATAAGTGAATCAAGGAGAATAAGCGATCGTAAATACTTTCTTAGAAAGGTATTATTATGAATAAAAATAATCATTATTATACAACACAAACATTGAAAATAACTAAATAACATGCATTGGAACTATATTTTAAATAATTAAATGGAAGCAAGACAGGTAGCCCACCCGGGGCAAAATACGCAAGTTTATTAAGGAACACAAATATTGCAACTGTAACCCTAAGTTTTATATTCAAAAGCACAAAATACTTAGGATTGGATTCTTTAAACTAGTATCAGTAGAAGCTCTTCGATAAAATTCGCTACATTCATTCGAAATGGCAGTTAGATTAGATCTGTTTTCTACTCAATTGATGAAGCTTTAAAATGGATGCTAAGGGCCTACGCTAGCTGGCGCGGGTGTACGGAGCGGGGGGACGCCTGCGGGTGTGGATAAAGGTAGAATTTGTCGCACGTGACGCGTGCAGTTGCCGCTGCTCATACTATTTTTCAATATGTCCACCCGCTCCCTGCAAACCATGTCAGCTGATATAGTCCCTAAATTTCAAAATATAATCACTTTACAGCGGAAGCAACTTTAGGGCAACTTGGCTGCAATCTACCGGTATTTGCGACGCACTGTTACATTCGGCTGTTTAGTTTCGGTACAAGTCCTAGGCCATATTGTCCAACCCTCTGAATCGCATCCACAGTGCTTCATTCTGCCAAACGGTTAAGGAGGGTAGAAATAAATGGTGAATGCAATTGCGACCGGCCACGCGATAGACAATAAAGCCTTAGAACTAGTGGACCGTTTAATCTCGTGAGCTGCATCATCTATGGTAGGAACCAAACTGCCTATCGACCAGTGGCGGTACTAGATCAAACTTAGACGTCAGCGTCATCAGATTTGTGAGGACTTTTTATTTCCCCAACCGGATAATTAACGTTAAGGGCGCACCAAGCCTTTAGCGCATTTATTGCTTTCATTTAATCTCATCATCATGCCTGTTCCACGCGGGCCAGTGCGGATTTTCACACGCACCATTGAATTTCTTCGCAGGTTTGTGCAACGATGTGCAAAGCTCGTGGTAAATTCAAATGTATCGCACATGAATTTCGAAAAACTCAGAAAGTTTTGAACCCACGACCCTCTGTTTGAGAGGCGATAGGTCAAACCACTAGGCCACCACGGCTTCATTTAATCTTCATTTAATCTCTTGTGTATCATTACCAGCAAGGCTTTCGTTTTGAAACTCATAGGTAAGATATTTGAGGATTTACTCTATAAATCATGCATTGTAAAAACACGATAACTTGAAGTTGAACAAAATATACCCGTACGGCGAAAATATTACGAAGCAGCTCATGCGTTTTTAATCATAAGAAAACTAGATGTTTTCTGTCGCATATACACGTTACATTTTTTAAATATGCATTTGTTTTAGTAATACGAAGAAAATACTTAAAAACGCGCGCGTTCTGACCAAACTATCTTGAACCCTATCGCTCTTCCCCGCCGCCTTACCCTATATCCGCATTGATAAGCGCTAAAAACTCAGTGCCCCCTTAAAAAATAAGCTAATATTTATCTTATAGGCAATCGCCGACGCGTAGTGCCACCACTGTTTCCAACATCCCAAGCTCACATAGGGACATCAGCGACATACTCTATCCTCAAAAGCATGTCCATGAACTCTTGCGCATCTAACCAACGCCAGGGTACGGCCTCGCGGTCGCATCTTGCGTTGCGCCGAGTCACCCCGTACAGGACAGAGATGGCGCATATGAAGCAGAGAACGGCAAAGGCTTGGAAGAGGCATTTCAGTGGCTCCCTGGAATTAGAGACTGTGGAATAGAGAATCGCCGGTTTTTGGGGGTAGACTGAGGAGTATAAAACGGGTGTGTATTTTTTCTTATAGCTTCTTCTGTAAAGTTTGTTAGTCGACTGAACTGAATAAATAGTATATTATATGACCGTTGAATAATGAGGGATCTTAAAGTCAAGTAACGTGTTCAGGCCACATTGATTTTTCGAGTGGGCTAAATTAGCTACGAGAATTTAAAAAAAAAACAATCATTAATTACAAGAATTAAGACTTAATTATTAAACTGATTGTAGCAATATCTTAAAATCATTAAATAAACATAACACGACATTCTCTTTTCTTTTTGCCATAAGTATTTACATTATGTTTAATTACATTGGAAAGTTAAATTTTTCTAGAAGTTGATTTTAAAAATTTCGGGAATTATTTAAGTGATTTTAACAATAACCACGAAGTACTGCTTAAAATACAGTGTAATATGGCTGGCCGAAAGAGTAGACGCTGGTTATTACAATAGAAATTATGAGTGGAAGGAAAACAACAAGAAAAAGTGCTAAATTGTAAATTACCAAGTACTAATGGCAAATCTGTGAAGAAATAAGCGATAAAACCATTTTTATCTTTAAATAATGGGTACACGAATAATCGGGTCGGTATTTCCATGTCAGTATTATCCGGGCCGGTAAATAATGTCACCCTAAATATTTATATTTGAGGGTCCAAATGACTTACCACAACAGCCTTCGAAGACTGCGATGTGGAACGACGGCATTGCGCTTCTCGCACTCCATGCAGGCTACTTCTACTTGTGTGCCTATGGACGCCACGTCTGCAAACAGGAGCATTATTTAGTAACCAATCAACAATTATTTATTTGATACTAAATACAACGAGAACTACACAATCTACAATTGAGTTTAATTCGTTTCATAAGTGAATTAAATTGCACCGTAGTCAAGAACAATGTAGTTATTACTAAAAGATATTGATATGATATTATACTATAACCGTCTTAAAGTGATACACTATTTTATCCTGTCTACTGAAAGATCAACTATGTAGATTTCAACATTACTACATCATCTACATACAACTAACGTAAAGTGTAGCTCTAATCACGTAATTAAATTTTAGCTGGTCAAACTTATGGACTAATAATAACCAACACCAACATAAACAACGACACAAACTAATCCAACAACACAACAGCTAAACTACTTAAACATCAGATAACAATTACCACTTTCGTCAGTCTGACATAAAACACACGAGACTTCACCAGACAGACTGTCTATCTTCTCCTTATACGCTGAACAAGCAGACTCCAAAGCATGCACCCTTGCTTGTAAACTGCCTGACATTGCTTCCAAGAAATTGTTTCTCTCCATACCCTCTTCTACGTGCTTTTGTAGGACATTCAGTGTGTTCTCATACTTATTCAGATCCAAATGCATTTCGGAGAGATTATTGTTAGCGTGGACAACGTCATGTTCCAATTTAGCTGTGTAATCTTTTAATTGCTCGCATTCCAGGCATTGTTTAGTGGAATCTTCAAGGACAGCTTCAATTGGTAAATCAGTTTGCGTCTCAACCACACTAGTTTCTACTGCCATTCCGTTAATATAGTCCTGTAATGTGTTTGAATTAATCTGGTATTCAGATTTTATACTTGTTACCTTTTGTTTAAACTCCTCAAGGTCTAAATTTAGTTTAATATTATTATCTTTTAGTTGAACACATTCAAGATCTTTTTCGATACAATCAGTGCATGGTTCAATAGGTTGTTCATCTGTTTGTGTTCCATTAGTAGCTTTATCTTTATTCATTTGCCCTGCACATTTCTGCATGATATTCAAATTATCTTCATACTGATTGAATTCGGTTTGCAAAATTGATATCTTTTCATTGGACAATTCAAGTTCACTTTGCATTTTCGCTAGATTCTGGTGTTGTTTCACACATTCTATGCAAATTTTGGAGCAGTCTACACATTCTACATTATTATTATCTGTAGTATTATCAGTTTGAGTCTCTACTGTTGTCGTTGATAAGTCTCTCTGAGAGTCACATTTGTCGCATTGGGTGTCATTAAACTCCAGTATCTGTGATCTGGACATGTTCCCGAAACTCTCGGGAATGTCACGTCGAGACATGTTACAGAAGCTGAGGCGTATTTCGTCGAACAGGGACAAGTTGGAGGCGCGACCAAAGTCCTGTTCTTTTAGTGCTTTAGTGAACGCATCGTCATCTAATACTTGGTTATCTATTGAAATAGAGAAGGTTAAGCGAATGAGGAAGCGGGCGAACAACAATTATACACTGTACAGTCAAGGTCATAATTTCATAAATGTAGCATGTACGTTACCAAGACGTGAAAAACATATAAACTTACGTTATGGCTGTTTGGTTTATGCTCTCGACTGTACAGTAAGCGATAGATATCAAGCAGAAAAACGGTCAATGACAAAATATTATGTACCTACGTACACTTCTTTGAACTATTTTATTGAAAGAACCTTGTGCCGTACTATTTTAAGAATAGGACACGCGCGTGACTGCGTGAGCGAGTCCATAGTCCATTTTCCGACAGCCTTTTAAATAGACTGAATGAGAACTGGACCTCTAAATCTTGACCGCGTCCTGTTAATGATCGCGGGCAGGCTGGACTGTGCCTATATGACACATTGTGGGAAACTACATGTCCCCACTAGTGTCATAATGTGGTGAACTCCCTATTTAGCATTAATTTAATATATATGTATAACTAACACTTAGATTAAGTCAAACTAACAACATATGTGTCTAAGAAACATGAAATAAATGGATTTTAATTTTAATTTAATTGTAACTAGAAATGTGTGTGCGTCATTTTAGCTTAGCTCTAGCTTGGTAATAATAGAGTCAATGCGGCAAATGAGGTAAGAAAAGTTTCAATTATACCAAAAGTTATCGTCAAAATTTGACCCATCAGCACTAGGCCGCATAATACACAGGCATAACTTGCAATACATACATTTCTGAGAAAGCATCAGACGTCACATTCAAAAGCTAGTTTAGAACAACAAATCGTATTCACCTGAGGAGAACTTGCTATCAGCATGCATGCTGTCAAGTGCCGTCAGCATTTGGTCCTCAGTGTAACTGACGTCGACGGACCTATCGAGATGCAGCGCCGCGCTGTTGGAGCGGTTCAGGACGTCCTTTAACTCCATCTCCAGGATCACCTACGGGAGACAAGAGCGAAAGGTTCTTTGGAATCAACTCAGTAGTCATAGCAGAAGTCGTACGCTGGGTCCCCACTGAGCGAACCACTTCGCTAGGCCGCCATTTTCGCTTAAATTCTGAGCCCAACAGTTGAACATCTTACGAGGCGGCTCGCTCAGTGGAGACCAGAGGCTTTATTGACTAATACACTTGGAATCACAATCGTTTTCACCGCTGCTTTCTGTCACATGGTATAAGACGAGAGTAGAAAGATTGTGAATGCGATCGCGAGCGTCAGCGCAGACAATACGGCCTCTGAAATTAAGAAGCTAGGCTAGGTGTTATTGCAGAAGTGTCAAATTTCATCAATATTTTTCACCACCCTTTTTTTACCTGCTACTGGCATAAAATAATCCATATGAAGAAGCATGATATTTACGTAGACCAATAGCGGTTTTCATGGCGCTCTATAGAGCTTTGAATCTCTTGACAGTTTTTGTAACTGGGCTACTACGTAACTCGAAGTTCGTATCGTACCGTCCCTTTCGCTCTCGTATTAAATAGTATAAGTGTCAGAGGAACCGCACGACACGAACAAGCGTTTAGTTCCTGATGGTAAAATTTTGAGGAAGGTGAGTTCAGACTGTTATAAGCATCTTAAGCCTGGCCTGATTCATATTTGTGTTGTGTTGCATTTTGATGCAACCTGAACTTGCCAGTTGTGATGAATACCGTTCCCGCAGCGCCTCGCTCTGCTCCAGCAGCGCCGACCGACGCGCGGCGTCCATCTGCCCAGTGCGGTCTGGGACACAGTCTGACATGACTGGTCCAAGCGGCCCTCACCTTGTCCCGCAGCACTTGTTGCAGCAGCTGTTCGTGGTCGCGCAGGCGCGCCGCCAGCTCGGCGCGGGAGGCCCGCAGCGCCTCGCTCTGCTCCAGCAGCGCCGACTGACGCGCGGCGTACATCTCGTTGATGCGGTGACACTCCGCTTTGGACGAACTGAGCAGCTCCTGAAGGGTCAGTTTCTGTAACAGAGGGTTCACACCTTAGGAAGATCGCACATGGCGACTTTTTATAGTGAGGCAGTTGCAAAACGATTGCGGTACAACAGTTGGCGGCGATGGCGCTCGCGCATATAAACACGATTCTGCATCGCTACTATCGTGATAAGCATCGCTACAGTCGCGATGCAGCATTGACACAGTCGTGGGCTGTAGAATGTCTAAGCCTGCACTCCACTGCCGCGGCATTGCGTGCGTACGTAGCAATGCTGAATCAGTACAGTCGCGCGTTTTTATCGCTATAGCATGGGTTCTACCGCAACAAAAAGTCACCGACCGCGATCTACCTTAGAAGATATTCAATGGAGATTCGTCGACCTTGAACGTTCATCAACGTTATAAATATATTGAAATTGAGACAATCTAAAGTTTTAAACTTTCGTGATTTTCACTCGTAGTCAAAATATTACAAACACTCAAGGACGCGCTGCTAGGCAGACTTGACACTCCACACTTCAGTCTACTCGTGAGCACACGAGTGATAATCAGTCCTGGCAGTTAATTTAGCCATTATTCGGCAGAGACCTATGTTCAACGATGTATATTCCCTGATGAGGCATCAGTCAAATGTGTGCAGCGCATACCTCGGCTTCGAGATTCACGACTTGGTCCTCGAGGGCGGCGGCGCGGCGCGCGGCGGCGTCGCGCTCCCGCCGCGCGGTGCCGAGCGCCTGCTCGCTGCCGCTTAGACGCTCGGTCGCGTCTTCATAGTCGCGTCGAGCGTCGATCAGTGTCTTGTTTTCATCACGTAGCCTAGAAACACATGAATTCATATCATCATTACATCGTCGTGTCAGCCGGAAGACGTCCACAGCTAAATATAGGCCTTCCAGGAGGATTTCCAAGTTTTTCTTTACCATATTGTGGTGGCATCCGTTTTGCAGAAGAGCAACCAACACTTCGGCTTCAGGTCACTTCTTTCGTCGTGTTCAGGCTTACAGTTCTAGGAGCGTCACGAAACCGGTGACTTGTTTTTTCGCCGAGTTTAACTACGCAGATATATGTTTCGTAGACAACTATTGGCAGACCTTTCTTTTCGTCGAGTACCTAACGTTTGGTATAATTTAGTGATGAATAGTCCTAACGAATTTCTGTTTATAGTTGTTCGACTTACTGACTCATAATTCAACTAAGTAGTTTGCTAAAAGTTGAGTTACCTACGAAACGTCAGTCGACGAAATAATACATCTAGGAACAAATCCGTCGGCGTACGGTTACTCGTGAAACGTTGTCTGCCAATCAATAATCTGCGTAAAAATTGCCGGCGAAACATTAGATAACCCAAGAAACTACAAATAATACAAGTAGTACACCAGCTGCCTCTAGAGGTATGTCCGGTCGCAGATGTCAAACCCTACTTACATGGTAAGGTGGGCCCTCAACGTGTCCCTCTCCGCAGTGATGGCAGCCAGGGTCTCCTCATGCTGGTGCACCGAATAGTCCAGCTGGCTCCGGAGCTGTGCTGCGAGGTGCGTTTTCTCGCGGATCTCGCTTTGAAGCTCCTCTAAGAGCAGAAACCCTGGAGAGTGGAGCATCATGTAAAAGCATGCACAGGCAGTATTGCCTAACGTGCATTTGGCATCTCTTTCTACCCTCGTCTTATACCGTGTGACAGAAAGAAGTGGTGAAAACGATTGTGATTCCAAGTGTTCCAAGTCCAAAAAGTTTTTTAATCGTTTGACACTGGGTAAAAAATCGCACTGAAAATGGCTGCCTAACGAGGATGCTCACTCAGTAGGAACCCAGCTTAAGACTTAGTAATATCGCAAATACTTTTTAAAATGCCTGTACTGTTTTACTGTGCTGTTTTACCTGATCACTCTGTTAATGACTCAGTTTTCTAAGGATAATTAATAATGAGGTTTACCAGTTTCCTCAATGTGACAGGGTACACTAATGGTCACTTAATTTGTGTTTAATCAATACCTTTGTATTAAAAAAGCAAGTAATTAATTATATCAGAAGTGTGTCAATCTAATTTTAATAAGCCAATAAATTAATGTCTTTCTTTATATTACACATTAAAAATTAATTATTTTATTATAATTACTTATTGATGCTACAAAGACTCATCTTACATCAATAAAATCTTTGGCTAGTTATTATTATACAGATGAATTGAAGATGCAGTGAAGAATCTGTTCCCATCATCATCATCATTCTAATAGAGGTTTTTCTGAACCGGTGGTAGTTTTTTTTTGACATTCGTGCTTGTTTTAGCCTAAATTGTATAAAGATATTTTGACTTTGACACGGCTACTTGGCTACTTCCAACTGCTGCCAACGTGTTTATGAATTTTTGTATTCACTTTATTTATTATTTACAAATGTCAAACCATGAGTTTAAAGCAAGCTTAAAAAATGTAGAAATAATTACCGTCATTGGATATACCAGAATCAGAGTCCTGTGGTCCGGGTCCACTTCTCAAGTTGTAACTGTAATGAATGATCGCCAATTACGACAAAAAGCAATGAATTAACTCAGAGGTTCCCAATCTTTTTATACCACGGCTCGGATCGCATGGTCGGATTTTGTTTTAAAGACCCCTTGTAAAAGATAATATCTATGTGTAGCTGCTCTAGATTGGAAACGTAAGCGACAGTCCAAGGGCGTCGCGGCCCACAGTTTGGGTATCCCTGATTACCAACTAACTAAAACTAATGAATTATGCCTTAGCCGATTAAACATGCTTCACACAATTAGATTCATTTCATAAAGTGACAGACAAATTTGGTGTGTGGTTAGTGGTTTTATTTTAAACATGTTTTCAAATTATAAATAAAAAGCAGGGCCAGATTTAGAGTTTAGGTGCAATGAAGAAAAGAATGCAGGCCCCTAAGTCGAAAAAGGATTGTTTGAGAAAAAATTAAATAGTTCCTGACTCAGGATATTTTTTTAAACCTTTATTGTCCCCTTGTGGAGACTAGGGCTGCAACCCCGAATGCCCTCACCTAAATCCAGCCCTGATAAAAGTTATCTAAAACCAGTATGCATAAATGGCAGAATGTAACAATATGGTAATTTCTAGAAAAGGACTCTTTGTATTTTTATTACTTTTATGCAAAAAAAACCCTGGCAAAAATATAGAAATATGCTGTTGTATTGGAACAAACATACCTCTCGTCCAGGTCTGTTTTGCTCTTTTGTCCATCGCTGAACATGTTCAAAGCAGTGGCTAGTTTAGACACATTTATCTCTGGGTTGCTATGATTAGGGTCCAGGAGGGATTTCAAGTAATTGAACTCAGTGCTAAAACAAAAGTGAAGTAAGTACAAAGATAACAAGTATAAAGCATGTACACTTAAACTAGTTTACTTGTGTCGTTCAGAACTCGAAACAATAGATTGGTTTTCTTTTTCTTTGTAATTTGAATCTACAGGAAAATTAAGAAAACCAACGAGTCCTGAGCAACATTAACATTCTGGTTGTACTGTATACAGAGCTAATTTTTGAAATCACATCACTGGAAAATACTAAGTGAACAGGTGAAATACAGAGCAGTGAAAATTTGATTCAGAATTTTATTCCAGTCAAAAATATGTTTCCACTGTCTTCTTACACTGAAATAAGAGTTTGTAAGTAATACATGTTTTTGAAGGATTGGATATTTTTATATCTTCACACAACTATTATATATGTATTTTTTATCTCAGAAAGCTCCATACTCTTTGTATTTTTTCTCATGTGTAGTTTCCTATGGAAGATACATATTTTTATGTTAGTATAGTTTCCTATGGAAGATACATATTTTTATGTTAGTACGACAGTAGGACTCCAAAAATGACCATGTTAGAATTATGAACTGAAAGAGAGCCCAATGGCATGGAAATTATGCAGCATCAACACAGTACATAAAATACATTAAAACTTTAACTTACTTATTCGTCTTCATGGACGGTGCACATTTATCCATGAGTGCGTCCACATGCAAAGTTCCACTGCTATCGGCACCACAATAGTCAAATATCTGAAGCGCGGTCTCAAGACACTCTGTAAAAACAAGACTAAGTTCAGTATGCGCCCAATAAACATACCAACGCGTTGCCGTATTTATATAAACCAATAGAAAAAGCTAAGAAAACAATAACTTACCATCAGTGTTCGAAGTATCCCTGTCTAAATCCATTTTGCGTCAAACAATTACTGTAACTAGAAGCAAAACTCGTTGAAAAGTTATTTTAAAATCCTTGTCTAAATCACGAGTAATACACATGCACGTTAACGGCTACAATTGTTTGTTTTTCATTACGCTTAAATAAATTCGTTACGCTAGGCCGGCCGGAGTACAAAAATAGCAATGCAAAAATAGTTTCCGGTCAGTAATCAAATAAACGTCAAAAGTTCAAACTCTATGACGGATGACAGACTAGTCTATGGTCTCGTCTATGGCCGCGGCCTAATGAGGGCTATCGCGCATGAATTCGCCACTAGAGGCGCTAGTGTAGCGTGAGGTCTCCGAAATGTCAAATCTCATAGTTTTTGAGTGAGCTACGCGGGTTTATTTAAAATTAGAATAATTTTATGAATATTTTGCAATATCTGAAATTAATTATGGCAAATATGCGTTCCGGGGCAATGAATGTCTGTATTTAGAGACAGTTTTGTCTTTCGGAAACCTTTGTCCTCCCTTTTTTCCGAACAAAACGGGGACTATGCAACACTGTGTCATGCTCGATATTTTTATGGTACGGTTTTAAGGTGTATTAAATATGATTTTAATCTAAACTTTGTTTTCACGCCCGTAATAACAGACTTTGAAAGCCATACTTAAAAACCTCACGCAACAGTGCGCCATCCATTGAGACAAAAAACGATAGCCCTCATTATTATAAGCGGGAAATTAGAAATTCATTCCACAAACCCTGTTTGTCGACCAAAGAAAATGCTCTAATACAGTCGAGTTCAGAAACTTGTGAGTAAAAAAAAAGAAATTTTTTGATCAAAAATATCTGAACACGACTATTGTTTTCGGCGTAGAAGCGTGTTCAGATATTTTTGATCAAAAAATTTCTTACAAGTTTATGAACTCGACTGTACCCGCTATAAATGGTTTCTTTGTAATACAATACAAGGCTTAGTCAAAAAGTAGAGGTAGCGGAATGCAATCTAAGTAGTTAAGTACATCAAACTTTAATCATCGTTAAATAATTGATGAATTCACTCCATCTATTACAAAATTAATAAATCAATCCTTTGACGAATCTTGTTTTCCGGACAGTTTGAAAATAGCTAAGATAAAGCCCATTCCTAAAAAAAATGGAAAATTAGATGATCCAAGCACACATAGGCCAATTGCATTGCTTTCAGTAATATCAAAAATATTTGAAAAATGTATGGCAAATCGTATCTATAGCTTTCTGGAAAAATATAAACTACTTGATGAAAACCAACATGGATTCCGAAAAAAACACTCCACAACTCTCGCTATATACAATTATATCCAAGAAGCTTTAGAATACATTAAGGATAAAAAATATGCTATAGGACTCCTGTTAGATATGTCGAAAGCGTATGACAGAGTTTCACATGACATCTTACTCAACAAACTAAACTCAATAGGTATTCGAGGTAAAGCACTAGGCTGGATGAAATCATACCTTTGTCAACGAAAACAGTACGTAGAAATTGAACATGTAAACGAAACAACTGGATATATCAAAACATTTACGTCTAATATGCACACAGTTGACAGTTCAATCCCACAGGGCAGCGTTTTGGGATGTGTGCTTTTCCTTATTTATATAAATGACCTACCACGGATCACCGAACACAAATGTGTCCTGTTTGCCGATGACATATCAATCTTATTTAAATGCAGCAATGAACAAGATAGCAATACTTTAATTCCTAATACTTACTATACCATAGCTCAATGGCTCCAAGACCACAACCTTATAATTAACAATAGCAAAACAAAAATCATCCAGTTCAGACCAAGACAAAAACAACCAATTAATTTAAATTCAATTTTAACGATTACTAATGTAGAAGAAGTTGGTGAATGCACATTGCTAGGGGTTACTATTGATAATCATCTAAACTGGAAAAAACATATCGAAAATTGTAAAACTAAACTGTCTCAATTTATATATGCGCTGAGCATTCTCAAGGCCAATACCAGCACGGCTTGTGCGTTGGCAGCGTACCATGCGCACGCGTCCGCCTGGCTGCGCTACGGGCTGCTGCTGTGGGGACACAGCTCCGATGCGCACCAGCTCTTTATTATGCAGAAGAAGTGTCTGAGGATCTTAGCCAATATCCACCAACCGAACAGTTGCAAACCATATTTAAAAAAAATTAATATATTGACCCTTCCATCGCTATATATCCTGGAAACAGCAATATTTGTTAGAAAAAACCTACACTTATACCAATTTTCAAAAAGTGCCCGTCGAACCCATAAACTTATCCTTCCAGAACCCATACTAGAAATCTACAAAAACAGCCCGTATTATAGAACAATTAACATATACAACAAATTGCCGTTAAATATTAAGAATATAAATAGTAATACATTATTCATAGCTAAATTAAAAAAAGATCTATTAGAAAAATGTTATTATTCTACTAAGGAATTTATGGATGAATGAAAATATCATTAAACTTAAATTATATTATATTACTATAAGCATTTTTGTAAACACGATATTATTGTGCCATAATAGTTTATAACAGTTTAATTTAATTTATAGTATAATGTAACCGTAGTTTTTAAGCTTTAATGCAAGTACGTAGGATATCTTACCTTTTTGTTGTTTAATAGAATTAGATAACATTATTATAAATGTGGCTATACCCTACCAGGGTGCATAATATTGTAAGACTTATTAGAATAAGGCCTTATGTATTTTATGTTTTTTGCCAAATAAATAAATACTAAATAAATAATAATACCGCATACTAGATAACATTTTTTTATTTCTCATATCAAATTTCTATCGTAAAATAGGTTACAAAATATATATTTACAATGACACTATTGTAACTTGTAAGGTAATCATAAAATCATAATATAACTAAGTTACTATCGCATTCTTACAGTATTAAGAACTTCCACCAATCCCGCATGAACTTTCAATATAGCAAGTTTAGTTTCAACCATTGTAAAATCACTTAATTCCATCTGGAAAATAATAAATGAAAATAGAGTCAAATTTTAATAAAGTCAGGGGTTAAAATTAATATAGTATGGAAAACAATAATTATTACCCCATCAGGAGGATCCCTCTGCCTTGGTGGTAATCTTCCGTACATTCGTTCACAGATAGCACACAGGCCGCACCAAGTTCTGTATTTCAGTGTATTTTCATTAGTCTGAGAAAACAAAGAAAAATTCTTCAATTTATATATGTTCTGTCCGAACATTTCATTGAAATTGATAACAACTTAAAAATATTAGCAAAATTCAAATAACCTCTTCACTATCCTTTGACAGAAGTCTTTCTTGTTTCCTATGTCCTGTGTCCAAAAGAGTCAATTTAATTTCATCGGGTATGTTATCCTCCTCCTGATACCCGTCCCATTCCATAATTTCTTTGAAGTGTTCGACTTGTTTCGCCGTGAGGATGCCGCCCATCATCAGGATTAAGCCTTCACTGATATCCTAGAAAATGTACGTTTTAATACTAAACTTTGAAGTTTAAATAGATGATGCCTACCTTTAGAACCAGTCTCGCATAATGCATATGGCGTATATAGTGAAATGATAATGTCAGTACACAGACGGCAGATGAAAATTAACATAAACCTATTTAAAAATGTATTACTTTCGTAATAGTATTAGCTATGGTATTAGTAATAAATCGAAAAGATATTAACATTAATGTTATATTTGTAGGTACATTTAAAATCGATAAAAATCCTACTTCTACTATTCCTGCTATAGGTAATATAAATGCGAACGTTTGTAAGTCTGTTTCTTTGTTTGTCTGTTACCTACTTCATCTCATCACGTCTAAACCGTACAGATAGTTTCGAGTCCCGGGAAAGGACATAGGATAGTTTTTATCCCGGAAAAATTGCATACCTAGTTCCCGCGCGCCGCGGGATAGCAATAACCGAATTCTACGCGGACGAAGTCCCGGGTAACGGCTAGTTTATAACTATAAAATTGCAGTTAAAGTCAAACAAACAATTTAACTAATACCTGAATTGGCATCCTGTAGCCACCGGGTCTGAACTTCCTCAAAACAGTTAGGTACAGCAATTGCTTGGATTTCTTCAAGGTAACGAAACGTGCAGCATATTGCATTGGAGTAAGAGCTGCGAATAATTAAATCAATTTATGTACACGTAATTGATTTTTATGCAAAATAATCTACAGCCTTAGCTAAATCTGGGACTAGCTAGTTTGAGTTTGTAATGGAAATCAATTATCAATCAATACCGTGCTGCTTGATTCTTCCAACGAGGTCATCTGTTATATTGTCACGGGAAGATCTATCTAGTCCAAGGACTTAAACGGTTTAAACGCAAGTAAATTTCAACTTTAAATATGTAGGTACATTAAATCAGGAACGTTAGTTCTCTTTATAAATAGTTTGCGAAATCAGGTAAATTATTATTGTCTCTCCGGGAGGTGCCTCCTTTTTGTGTTCAACCCATAGTTTAATTCTGCCACTATGTACTTACTTTCAAGTGCATTGGAGTCTATTGGCAAAGAAAATTGGGCACTTTGGCGGGAGAAGACTCGAGGTATGTGCAGCCAATCGCCTAGACTGACTGCTGGTACTTTTAGTTCTTTTAAGAGTGTTTGCATTTCTTGGCCGTAGGGCCGTTCAGGGCGAGTGCGAAGTGCTTCTTCTAAGACATAGCGTCTCTGGAAGGTTTAGCGGGTTTTAGGACAACGTATGTAATGATTACATTTATTATGTATTTTGATGATGCCAGTATCTATCTCGCGTAACATAACCACAGGTCAAACTTTATTTTCGGATAAGTTGAATTTTTAAAACTAGACAGTTTTGCACGTGGCGTACCTTAGTATCGAATTCAGTCTCAATAGCTTCTTCATCAACTTCCCTGTGGAGATACTTTAGCATGTCATCGTCAAGAAACGAGTCAGTTTGTTTAGGTACCCCCGTTTTTATGACTGGCAGTATGATGATGTCGTCATCTGCCGACGGAGCAATGGAACCTCGAGAACTCGGGTTTTGAGAGTCAGTGCCAATACCTGCAATCTAGATTAAAAAGAATTGATTATCAAAATGCCTGTTTATCTCCCTATTTCTCTTATTTTTCTGGTCATCTTTGTTAAACTGAATATAACAAACAAAGACGGCATCGTAGATATAGATCTAAGCTGTCCCTGTAGATAACAGGAACTTCAAAGAGAGTGGTAAAACAGGAGTAAGAAAAAAACTGTCGATTACTCAATGACACATCTGAGTTAACCAAGGGTGTTAACAAAATAAATAAATCAGAAACGGCATTATTACTGGACTTGAACTTGGATTTACAAAGTCTCAAACTTTCTTTCTTCGCTAAGAATTATTTAGTGATTAGATATACTTGGGTTTCTGGATCTTGCTGCGTCTGCGCGGCAAGTCCAGCTGATGTCATCCGGTCGCTACCGGTGGGACGGCCTTTGCGGTACTTTTTGCCCCGCCTGCGAACTTCACCACCGTCTAAACAGAATAGATTTAAGCTATGACGTCATTGACGGATTTTAGAAAATGGGAGTATGAGAGTAAATAAATAAATACACAAGTAAAAAGTAACCCAGTACTACAATAACTATTAAATCATTTTTTAAGGATTGGTCAAAGCCTATAGAACATAGAAATAAATGCTCATCTTTTTCAATTACCTCCCTATTATTTCTAGTCTTACCTCCTGATCCATCCAGATTAACTCGAGCAGTTTCATTGCCGTCGTTAGTTTCATTCTCGCCTTTCGAACGCTGTGATGTCGGGGGTGGAGCCTCAGTTTTATTATTTTTTTTAATTACTTTGCCTAACTTAAGTGCTTTCAACTGATTCTGCAAAAACAAAAGGATAAAGATTATTCTCATACAAACGGATACTGAACCTAGACCCTTCTTATTTAAGGAGGTAGAATTCTCGTCCAGTTTTACAGCTTTGACTACCTCTAGTTTTTTAAAAAACTGGTCACTGTCATAATTCAATGTCTTCTCTTTTTTCAATAACTTCTTTGGCATCAGGACACTTGGTAGTTTCATCCTCTTTCTCTGTCCAGTAGCTCCCCACGTAGTCATGGACAGGACGATATTGGAAGCACCTCTTTTCCTACTTTTAGGCGCATAATTTATAAAGATTCTCGTCAAATGCATCAAATTGCAGTCACAGGGAGACGTGGGGATGATCGAAGGTATTTGCAAAGGCCTGCGTTTAACGCGCTTTGGTTTAGCTGTGTACAAGTTATCGCCTGTTACAAAGAAGCTTTTTTCTTTTTTCTCCTTTGGTTTATCTTTTTTGATTGGCAGCAATTTGGTCTTTGATATTAGAAAAGGTAACATCTTTTATTTTTACGGAAAGTAATATAGTAAAATTTGCGGCTTGCACTAACGTGATTAGATACAAAGTGAGCGTGTTCAACAATGTCAGGAAGGTAAATTAGCTATCGATTATACTTATCAGCAGGTACTCTGTACGCTCTAGTAGTCGTTGAAGAGGCTGGATGGAAAACTACGTAAAGGCGTGTGTCAGTTAACTGATTAGAAAATCGGTGTGTACTTAAGCAAGGGTATTCTGAACTACTCTGTTATTGAATTTAGTGGCATTGACCTTTAAGTAAATGCCAGCTCGAACTATCGTATGCACAAAGTAATTTCTTTCAACTATTACAGGAATAGTAGACGAAAAAAAAACTCATGCTAAATAATTAATAGGAAAGAAATGTCACTAGCACTCGATGATTCCATTTTTGTGAGTAAGTTTACATTCGCACTCTCAAAAATGTCCACGGAAAATTCGCAAGGTTCCCGCCAATTTGTTTTTTTTTTTTAATGGCAATATACAAGTTCGGATAGAACGACGATTGTGCCAATGTGTTACTTTGCTTTTTTAGTTAGTACTTTGCTTTAGTAGAGAAGTAGCAGATATTTTTACCTGCGATCTGTCAAATTTCATAAGACCGTCAGGTTGACCAACCTAACACTAGATTTTTTTACACTATGCTGGCTAATTTTATAGCAAAAATACTTGTTACCTCTTTGGTGCAATTTAAAAAAAAACTAAAACAATGCAATAAAGGATTTTCATACATTTTTTCTGCTCTAGAGCAGAAAAATCTCGCTTTGTGCTGGGTATTTAGTGCGGTTATGAGGAAATTAAAGCATAGTTGGAAAAAAGTAATTTTAGACCATTTTATCACAAACCAGCTTGCCTAGGTAATTTCAAGAGATAAAATTCTGACAGAACAAAAATAGATTAAGTACTCCCTAGTTTATATACAATACATAGGTTATTTTAATATTTAGAGCAAGGAAAAATTCAAGTAATTTTCAGAATTCACTTAACTTTTATAATAGATATTATATTAAAAAAATCCTAGAGGTAGATCAAACTACTCGTAGAGTCTTATACGTTTTCAAATAGCATTTTTACTGTACTGAGACAATTACTTTGCTCACACGCGACCATATGAAAGCTACGTTTATGCATTATATGTGTGTTCATGCAGTTCCTCCACCTCCACACCTAAACTCTAGCATCTGGTAGCATGATGAACGGCTGTGTTGCTCTGAAGACGAGCTCTGGTTGAATCCGAAACGTGTCAGTGTTGTGTGGTGGTGGTGATAGATGGGCTTGTGTGATGTGTTCTTACAGTGTAGAGGTGGAGGAACTGCACGAACACACATTTCTTGCATACATATACTTGCATATATAATATTAACCTACGAAAAGTAACGCCCGATTCAATAAATTAGCATTTTTATTATTTTTGCTCTTATTCTAAGCTGTATGTCATTTCCCACCAACCTTTCTATCCGACCGGTTACTAAAAGCTTCTTTGACGGGAGGCACTCTCTTCGACAGTACCAGCGGAGAAGCTAGTGGTGGAAGCTGTTCGCACTGCCCCATCACTAGACGATTGTGAGCACCGTCGGAGAGGTTCAAGGAGGGTAAGGTGGAGCGATCGTTGGTGGCGCTTGTATTGTGGCCTACAGTCATATCTGATGTTGTATAGCCGTGGTAGTAAAGGGTTTCCTAAGAAAGAGATTACAACTAATGATATATTTCAATAATTACAGTACTGCTAATATAAAAAAAAAACCGGCCAAGAGCGTGTCGGACACGCCCAAAATAGGGTTCCGTAGCCATTACGAAAAATAAAGTAATATTTTTGTAAGGATTTCGTATTTTGAATACGGAATCTTCCAAGTTTTGGTATATTTTATACCTTAGGCTGCTATTTAATATGAAACTACTAATAATTCTCAAGCAAATTTAGCCGTTATAGTTTTCTTGTAAGTTTGATATACTTACTACCATCCTACATTTTTTCAATTTTTTCCACCCACCGGTTTCGATTTTAGAGGGAGCGGGGGGGAGGACGCTCGATTTTAATGAAAATATGCACTTTACAGTTGAATATTTCGCAAATCTCTGAATCGAAAAACCGTTTTAGCAAACCCCTACTATAGGGTAGGATGATAAAAAAAATCACCCCCACTTTACGTCTATGAGAGGTAACCTAAGCAAAAATTTTTTTTAATTTTTATTATACCATTTTGTCGGCATAGTTTACATATATATCCGTGCAAAATTACAGCTTTCTAGCATTGATAGTCCCTGAGCAAAGCCGCGGACGGATAGACAGACAAACATGGCGAAACTATAAGGGTTCAATTTTTGCCATTTCGGCTCCGGAGCCCTAAAAAAAACTCTTAAAAAATACTTCATCGTCAACTCATGGTAATTAGTAATACCTGACTGTGGCTTCTCCGTAAGTCCAGAACTATAGTTGTTCTCTGGTGTGGCTGGTCTGGAGTAAGGCATCTCCGGGAACCCCGTGATTTACCGCTGGCGAGGGTGGGAGCAGGTGTTAGCGGTCTGGAATCCGTCTCCGTGTATCTAAAAAAGACAGAAGCGAAAAATCCGACTATCTTTTCAGAAGAATATTAAGGAACTTAAATTCATTGTTGTAAGTGTAAATTGTCTTGAAAAGAAAGGTATAAGGTAAGGTAAACGAAACTTTATTTAGAACTACCTAGGTAGCAAATAAACATAGGTACTTAAGTACATTAAGAAATTAAAGGGTTGCAGTATTATTTAAACGGTTCACTCATAGGTATGTTGTATAGAATCGGATGTCATGTCATACTTTCGTTCAGAATCATCTTTTTTTTTACTACCCCACTATAATGTCCCACTGCTGGGCAAAGGCCTCTCCTCTTGATCTCCCATCTTGATCTGACCTCCCGGTTCAGCGCAATGTCAGGCTAATCCCTTGCATACGCGTCTAAATCGTCCCGCCATCTCCTTGTCGGTCTGCCTCGCCGTCGATGGCCGTCCTCCGGTGCCCAAAGTGACTGTGTGAGCCGACCTCTGTGGGTGCATGCGACAGACGTGTCCAGCCCAGTCCCACTTCAGCTTAGCAGTCTCTTTCCCAACGTCGGCTATACGTGTTTTTGAGCGCAGTGTAGTGTTTTGGATTCTATCTGTCCTTTTTACACCTAGTATGCTGCGCTCCATCCCTCTCATCATATCACCGAATTATTTTTTGCATAATTATATTTTTCGCATACTATCATTTGTAAAGCAGAATATTAACATGGCATAATATCGATGAGAATAATATTTGTATATTCGAATAGTTATTTATTACGCAGAAAGATATATCACATAGTATTGGAAGCGTTAAAAACACCCCCGTGTAGTTTTAATTGTAGTTATTTATTAACCTAACCTTTATTGGCAGCAGTAAAATTTTGGCGCTTCGCCGGCCGCTAACGCGGCCCGCTTGCTTCGCTCGCTCGGCTCGCGCACTGTTGTGGTCGCAGTTCTAGCCTAACCCAACCAACTTATGTAGCTTCTGTTCTGTTCTGGCGCTTCGCCTGCTGCTGTCACAGCACGCATACTTTGCTGGCCTTAAGCCATTTTTATGATAGCTGTTCGTTCCTTTTACTATGTCATTATGCCATGTTAAGGTCAGCGCTATTTAAAATTACGTGAAAATTCAATAGTCCAAACTAGTATTTTGCTATGATAAAGGCATATCATAGCACCATATAAAAATCGGCGATACCAAGCGATACTATTGTTCTGCTGTTTAATATTCTGCAAAGTATATTCGGCGATAACATGTTCTGCTATTTAATATTCTGAGAAATGACTGATTACTCGAACTGCTAACTATGCAAAGTATGAGCAAAAGTATCATTCGGCAAAAAATTATGTGATTGTATTTCGGAGAATCGATATTATACAAGATAAAGGGAACCCTAGTTAAACTTTTGTGACATATGATAAAAAATAACGATTTCAAAATCAACAATAAAAATAGAGATGTTAGTTACCTTCTAAACATATCTTCAGTAACGATATCGTGAGGAGTTCGAATCTTATCCTTTTCGAGACCATTTTGATCTTGGATCTTGCTCAAGTCTTCTCCAAAAAAATGGCTTTTACCTTCCTGTAGCTGTAAAAATCAATAAAATTCGGGTAAATATAAAAAACTGCATCAGAATATAATATGTTAAACAAACACAATTTAGCTTGTAGTATCCCTGTGGTCCCTTGTGTGTGTGTGTGTGTGTGTGTGTGTGTGTGTGTGTGTGTGTGTGTGTGTGTGTGTATGTGTGTGTGTGTGATATAATAATAATTAATAAAGGAATTTGCTTCCAGACCACTTCGACATTTCGACTTTTTTTTCGACTGGATGGCAAACGAGCAAGTGGGTCTCCGTAAGCGATCACCACCGCCCTTAAACATCTGCAACACCAGGGGTATTGCAGACAGGTTCCTAACCTAGATGCCAAAGATGGGATACCTCACGTGCCAGTAATTTCTTCGGCTGTCTTACCTCCACGCCGAAACACAACAGTGCAAGCACTGCTGCTTCACGGCAGGATTAGCAAGCAAGATGGTGGTAGCAATCCGGGCGGACCTTGCACAAGGTCCTACCACCTGCCTGCCTGCCTGATTTAATTGAACACACACCTATTACCTATTTCTGTTTTTTTTTATGTAAATAATTATACCTACAACACTTCAGCTGCAACAAACAGCTTAGGTACCTACCATTATCAATAATAAGGTAATTGTGTAGTTGCACATATTTTTATTGATTTATTTATAATTAGCGCAAACAAACAAGCTTTAAAAGTATTCTCAGGTATTTTGTTTACTTTAGTTAGTAATTTTATAATCTGTGATGATCAGCAACATTGTCAGAAACTTCCGTTTCCGAAAAAAAAGACTATGGGATTTTCATTTCCGTTTCCGTACCTAATGTCTCTTCCGGCATTTTCCCTCGCATTATTGAAAAACTTGACGATAATATATCTTTAATTTACCAAATGTAAATAAGGATATTTCATTTAATATTTTTGAGCAGAAAATCGTAGCTAATATTATAATCTTTCAAATATACAAATGCTAAAGTTTGTGAAGCGTGCCTGTTTGTAACTCCTTCACGTTAAACTTATGTAGATTATCAATTCATCACACATATCTACATCTGGAATAACACAAAGGCTACTTTTTCTTCCGATATTCCCACAGGATCTATGTAAAATACCAAAATGTAAGACCCTGCAAATTATAGAAAACAAACAGATATATGTCTTTTGTCAGATAAAAAACAAACTTGTTGATGTCTTTTTTGTATCGAGGTCCTAAGTTCACTTGCTATAGCTATGCCACTGTGTATTGTTTGCCTTACCCAGGAATCCTTCGCCCGTTTGACGTACTCCTTAGCTTCGCTGTCAGCAGGGTGGTTGCAAAGAACCGAGCACGCGTGTGAGAAGGGGTTGTAGAGTCCTGCATACGGCCGCAGCATAAACGGTGCGGGAGTAACATCGCAGCGCAGTTCGACATTACTCTGTAAAAAGTAAAAGGGGGAGTCCAGTCACCAGCAGCAATATCTTACAGAACGCAACGTGCATAAATATCTGATACGGCTCTATTTCTAGGGTAATAGGACGAGTCGAATATTTTTGCACGCTCTGCTGTAGTAGATGTTAATGCATACTGTCCGTAACAACTGTATTAACTATTTTATGTTATGGAAATTCGAGTGGATTTTGTTTTTATTAATCAATCACACGCGTCCGTTCCGTGCTTGCACCGCCATAGGTACACCACAGAGTACTTTTTATATACTAGGTACACGAACGGGACGTGAACATGGCGGCGAGGTGCGGAGCAGTGCGGGGGTCGAACAAGATCAATCAAGACATGACGTAGGTTTTGAAAATTCTTATGTGAATTTAATTTAGTTCAAGTCCCGGAATTCCAATTCAACTGCCTGACTAAACTGAAGCTGCGGGTAAAGTTAGTGTTATGATTATTACTAGGCTCTACCAACCTTCTGTACAACGTGTGGAGGCTTCTGAGGAACAGAAGCCAACAAGCCAGTATTGCTCGTCAGCCCCATCTCTATTCCACAACCAAGCAAAACTCTGAGTAAACAATATCAGCGTCTATTCTATATCGACCAATCTATCGCCTAGCTACGTAAATACATTCGCAAACTAAAATACAACAAAATCCTTGTAAAGCTTACAAATGCTATTTTGACAAGAAATCTGTCGTAGAAGTCAAAGTGATAGAAATAGCATCAAATATATGTTTAATTGCAATTTAAGTTCCAAATCCAATACGCTTAAGTGTCATATTGGTTCGTTCAGCTACAGAAACAAAACGGATGTTGGCATAGTAGTTTTAAAGTACCATTAAAATAAAATTTATGATGATGGCAAAATGCACGTTTTATAACGCAACTGTACTTGATTAACGACAATCATGAATAAGAAACTGTGCATTTATGTGCAGAGCCGAGTTAACGAGCCTGTGGTGTAAAAATAGGCTGCAGTGGAAGACGCAACAGGAATATTTTTAATTTAGACAATTAAGATACAATAAAGATGAAACTCTAGGTAATTAAACCTAGAATATATGCTCGAATGTTAAATTTGTATACCTAATGCTGATTAGCCACCTATGTTGCGAAAAGTTTCCAAAAAGTTGGAAAAGTTCTCGGAAATTTTCACAAGATATTTAAGAAATTAAAGTTTAAGTAACGGAAAGTTTCAATACCCATACAAAATTTTGAGAAGTTTCCGAAATTTTCCTATATGAAAATTTCCGCAATTTTTTAAAGTTTCTCTTGGCACATCAGTAACCATATCTCATACGTAGTTACCTAAGGACTTCTTGAAAAATCAAAAACTATATTGAATTTTTTCACATATATTATTCAAAAAAATTTACACAAAAGCACTAAGACATCCATTTAACCTTATTGTCTAAATAAATGAAGTTTTTAAACCGACACTCAACTTCTTAAATTAATTAAGATATAATTTGTCTCTAAAAATAATACTCATTTTCTCTTTTCAACATCAGAAAGTAACTATGGCATTATCAAAATAACACCTACCAAGCGACATTGTGAATTTTAGTCTAAAATATTCCATTATTCTCATTTTAACTCACTAACAGGGCCTATTTATTAAAAAAGGAGTTTATATTACAATTTAGTGCAATAGAATCACTGAATTAATGTGTACAGTGGGTGAACATTACAATGTATGTTTTTACTTAATATTTATTGATTCCACAGTCACTACAAACAAAATTATTATAAGCCTACAACAAACTTGTGTTTAAGTGTAGCACTTAACAAGTCTTTCAAATATTTTCTTAGCACTAAAATGCCAGAAGATATTGCTTTAGTTCGAACAAATAATTTGTACTTCGGTTTGAGAACAAATTTAGCGAAAAACATGCGCTTACATCAGCAGTTTAGGGTTCCATAGTCCTACAAGGAACCCTTATAGTTTTGCCATGTCTGTCCGTCCGCGTATTTTAAAGGTATCTCTCCTACAAGTAAAGTGGAGATGTTTTTTTTTTATCTTGTCTAAACTCATAGTAACGGTGTAGAAGCGTGTTCAGATATTTTTGATCTAATTTTTTCTCACAAGTTTATGAACTCTACTGTACATTGTTGGGTAATTCTTTCAAAAACATCACAAGTTTACTGAGACCAGAATTTGCAAAACATTAGGTTTTACTGCTAATTTTTGTCAGAGGCAAGCGTACGGACTCGACAGATTTAAGTCAACTGACATCTGTTCTGATATTACACAGTATAGCAATGTAGGAAGCCAAAATGTACAAAAAAATGTGTGAGTTCTATTACAGGTAATGTTTAACAATAAAAATAGGACAATAATCACTGTTTTAAATCAATTATTTCCTTGTACCCAAATGGCAGTAAGAGAATTGAACTCCTACTTTTCAAAATATAATAAAACAGTCTATATAAGTAAGTAGGTTAGAGACCCAACATTATCTGCAAATATGTATATTATCTTTTAAACAAGTGCTAATTTATCATATTTACTTATATAATTATTGCAATCGACTCGGACATCAACAATAGAAGGCATCATATCAATTATTTACAGTTTTCTCTCAGCGAGATCTTAATCTTGCAATTGATATGTGTACACGGATTTACACTGATTGCACGATCTATTGTACCAATTAGATTGCCGTCTTATATGGGTACTTATATTTACTTAAAATTTCATGAGAGCTAAATACAAATTCTTATATGAAATAATAAATTATGTATAGGATAAAATATTGTAAATAATTTAATGAAGTAATAGACTAAATTGTAGTCTTAGGATTTAACAGAGTAAGAAAGATAACTTCTCTACAGGTCAATTACTTAAAAAGGCAAGTTGATTTGAAAGGCAAGTCACAGTCCCTACTCTGTCATATTAAATTATTTTATTACTATGTATTTTTAATGTATGACGTCACAACTATAAAATAACGTAATTTACATCAAATGTAATTACCGCCCACATGAACGCTCGTCAGCATACAGGCCGAGCTGTATCATTATTAAAAATTATTATAAAATAATAATTTAAACTAAAATAAGGTCGTCTATGTAAAACGTGTGACTCATCTCATCAGTCATTCCATTACTATAAGGACTGCCCATGAATAAAATTTTAATTATGACTAGTAGTAAAGAAATAATTTGAGCATGGAAAATAAGCGTACTATATGACCATGCATCTATAAAAATATCATAAAACCTAAACAGTTAAGTTACATAATTATAATTATTTCAATTAAAAGTATCGTCACACATTACATTAAAAACATTTCGCTCGTTTTAAATGAAGTCGTTAAAACTAGCGCGTGAACACTTCGCAACATTATTTAGTTAACAAGCGGTGGCGGCGCAGAGTCTAGGGTCTGGAGGCGCGCGCCGCCTCCTCGAGCGCGCGCACCTTGAGCTCGCGGTCGCGCTGCTGGCGCAGGAAGTCCTCGTGGTGCTGCGGGTGCGGGTGCAGGAAGCCGCGCTCGCGCTCCATCAGCAGCTGCCGCTGCAGCTGCTCGTGCGCGGCCGCCTGCTGCGCCAGCTGCTCCGCGTACGGCCGGCCCAGCAGGTCGGGGTGCGGCAGCGGCCGGTACGGGCCCAGCCCCATCGCCTCCTGCTGCGCCTGCGCCGCCTGCTGCCCCGGGTGCAGGTGCAGGTGCGTGTGCGAGTGCGCGTGCGTGTGCGCGTGCGTGTGCGCGTGGTACTCCGGGTTGATGCCGGCCATCTGCAGTCGCACCATGGGGTCTGCGGCCAGCGCCAGCCGCTCGGCCGCCTCCAGCTGCGCCGCCGCCACGCCGGGGTGCGGGTGGTGCGGGTGGTGCGGCGGCGCGCCCGACACCGGCACGGTCTGCGGCGCGCCCGGCGCTCCGGCCGGCGGGATGCCGAGCCGCTCTAGCCGCTCGCGTTCCAGCTGCGACAGCGCCCCGGGCCCGTGCCCCGGCGGGTACAGCCCGAACTGCACGGGGATGGCGCCCTGCGGCGGCGGCGGCGGCATGCCGTACCGCCTGTGCATCTCCAGCCAATGCGGGTCGAGCCCCCGTGGCCCGACGTTGTTTTTGAGCAATTCCTCTTTCAGTCTGTCGTTGAGTTCGCGCTCTCGTAACTCCCTGATTTCTCTATCGCGTTTTTCCCTCTCGAGATGTTCTAATTCTAGCCGTTCTCTCGCCCCGGCAGCGCTGTATATCGAGCTCAGTTGGTACTGCAGCATAGGGTCCATACAGTGTCGCGGCAGGTTACCAGGGCTAAAGCCGGCGTGTGGACGGGCGTACTCCGACAGCTGCCGCAGAGCCGGAGTGTCTGGGTACCCGGGCGGTCGTGGGAACCGGTCGTAGGGTGAAGTAATTGTCTCAATTGCCCCTCTTGAAGGTGGTTTCGTTTCAGGTTTCTCTGGCGTCGCTATTTTTCGATGTGCCTGTTGTGCAATTTTCTCTCTCTCTTCTCTGTCTCGTTCGGCTTGCTTCCTCAGCCTTTCCTCTCGTTTTCTTGCCAGTTTTGATTCCGGTACTGGCTTGAAAATCAAATCAGTCCTTGTACAAGAGTTGTAATCACCTCTGTTCCAATGCCTCAAAAATATTGCCGATTGGGATCTGTGGCACTCTGTATCTTCAATTTTTGGTTCAGGACTGGGGCCGTGCGACATGTGCGCTGGGCTTGGAATTTCCTCTTCTTCTGGTTGAGATTGTGTTTCAAGTTTTAACTCTGAGGTTTCGTCAGGTATGGGTCTTGGTGGTCCTCGTAGATGGGGATGGCCGTGCGGGAGCTGATGCGGGGAGCCCGATCGCCCGTGGCCCGCTTGCAGACCCGCCGCAGCTTGCGCGTGCAATCTCAAACTTTCGATGGAACTAGGACCAGGACCCGGCGGTAGACTCAGACCCATTGGATGACCCATTGAAGGGGGTTGAATCATGAGATGATTAGGATTTCCTGGAAGCATTTTAGGATGATGCCGTAATAGCATTGAATCCGCTGGCGAAAGTCTCTCTGGATGATGCGCCAGATGGTGCGAATGGTGATGAGTGTGGTTGTTGACACTTGACGACGAGCTGGTCGATTGAGAAACACTAGCTGATAAATGGTGAGGTGAACTTGAATGCGAACTCGTTTTCTGTTGAGTGTTGATTTTATGCTGTATTGACTGCGACGAACTGCTAGAAGTTGAGTGCGAAATAGATAAAGTATGATTCAAGCCACCGCCAGCATGATTGGGCTGTTTTTCAGTACTTGTATGTACCGCACTGTGATGACTTGTAGAATGATGCTGCGTCATTGTAGTTTCATGTAGTTGGTGCCTTTCTGTAGTTGCGTTGGGATTTCTGGGATCCTCAGTACTTTCAGATATTTCTCTTAGGGATCTTGTAGTAACCGAGGAACTAGTGCTGTGATGTGAGTGTGAGCTCAGCATCGTGGATTCAATTGTTGAAGGTTTTACTGGATCGTGCCTTCCTGGCGCACTTGAGCCGGGATGCATAGGGGGTATCGGGTGAGGTTGAGGCAAGGGCCCATAAGGATATGGATATGGCATTGAATAGCCAGGGTGTGGATGGGGATAGTACGGATGCATAGCGTGAGCTGCCGCTGCTGCCGACAGCTGGAAGATAGACGTGTGAAGTAGAGGATGGTGGGGATGGTGCAAAGGAGACGCGAACGGGTGAGGAGGTCCTGAATGCTGACCAGAATGCATTATAGGCCCAGGCATAGTAGCTGGTATAGAAAGTGGCGACGGGTTCATCAGATTTAGAGCAGAATGCGACACTGGTGTATGTGGTTGCACTGGTGAAGCAGACATATGTCTAGGCTGAGATGGACTTGTTAGATGCCTAGAAAACGGCGAAGTTGTAGAAGATGGATGAGGACCATGTCCAGGAGTACCATTGTGGCCAGGTTGACTTTTGATAGGCGTAGGAGTATGTGGGCTCTTAACAGGTGGCAAAGCATTAGCTGCATCAGGCCCACTACTTTGGCTAGCAGTCACAGGAGGAAGATGTGGCTGGTGCATAAAATCTGGTTCTTTCTTTATGCTCTCTATTCTAGGTCCAAGGAATCCACTTGGAATATTTGAACTTTCATTTGTAGGTTGGCTTGGTGGTCTGCTGTTATTATCAACACTTGGGATTGATTCTCTATCCCTTTCAGAGCTCAAATGCTGTGCAATCGCACTACCAATTGGATAACCCGGTACTTTCACTTCTTTAAGTGATTGAAGAGGATCTGATACACCCTGGGTAGATAAATTAGCTGGCATATTGTCAGGAACTTCTTGCTTTATTTTTAGGTCTTGAGGCATTAATGGATCATTTGGAATATTAGATGGTGTCATAACATTAATGCTACCAGGAATAGCATGAGATGGCACTGGTTGTAATAAGGGTGGCATTAAACCAGGTTTCTCTAAACCTGGATGTCCAGGATGACCTGGATGTCCTGGGTGCCCAGGATGACCTGGATGTCCAGGGTGTCCATACAATGGAGAAGGTATAAATCCATATGGCCCTACATTGGATCCACTTCCAACTGAAATTAATGGCCCTGGTGGCAGGAGGCTAGTGATTGATGGTTGATTTAGTGATGGTGGAGGCATGCTTTGTCCAGTCACTGGAATGCTTGATGATTCTGTGGATCTAACTCCAAGATTTTCAGGTCTTGCAGGCAGTGGGAAGATAGGTGGTCTCAAACCAACCATTTGACTATCATGTTTTGGTTGAGTTTTTAGATCTGTGGGTTGTTTATCATCAGTGTCTGATTCTTTAGTACCTTGAGAGTTTGCGGGAGATATTGGCTCAGTGTTCGTAGTAGTTGGGTGTTCCATTGGTGGAGGGGATGACCCACGGGCATTTGTGGGTGAAGGACTTATTCTTTGTAAGGTATCCAATCTTGGTGCATTTGGTGAGTCTACTTTGTTTCCAGTGGATATAGTTGCAGTAAATATTTCAGGTGTATTCTGGTTTTTCATTTCACTAGCCTCATCTCTTGGTTCTAATTTTATGACTGTCTTTAGTGGGTTAAGGTTAGGGTTATGCTTGTTAGGATCACTTGCATAATTAATGCCATGTGGATAGTATGGTGGCATACCAGTGGAGAAATCCTTGGCACTTCTTATGATAGAACTTTCTTTTGTGATGTTCATTGGGTTAAATATATTACTTGGAACACCTTCAATTTTTATGTTGTGTGCTATTTTGGGATTATAAACATGGCTATCCTTTACAAAGAAATTAGTATTTTCCAAATTTAGTGGCTTATTGGATTGATTTGCAGGATGGGCATGGAAGTTATGAGACAAGGGGTCCTTCTGGAATTCTTCTTTCTGCAAGTTATGTGGTTCTTCAGTATCAATTTCTTCTTTGATCTTAATCTTTTCCATCGTATCTGTAGACATGGGCGTGACTTTGGGTATAATCAGTTCTGTTTTAGGGAATATAGCACCTTGCATAGCGAGTGGTCTTGGTTCTATAGGATCTGGATCTTTAGGAATGTTTGGATCTGTTTTAAGATCAAGAGCATTTCTGTCATCTTTATCTGCAGGTTTGAATAGAGGAGGTAAAGGATCTTTTTCTGTTTTAATGGTTTGATCTGGATTAACAACTTCAGTTTTGACTTGTGGTTCAACAGGGTTTGGTGGTTGTTCCACTGGCTGAGGTTCTTTAATTTGTTCTGTGTTTTCCTTATCAGTCTTATGAAAACTAAAATCACAAGCTTCAGGCTCAGGTTCCACATTTTCGGTTTCATCCATAGCTGAGAAACTATCGTTTGTTAGACTTTCAGATGGACTTTCTGGTGGTTCTGCAGCCTTTCGCTTTTTCATTTGTACATCTCCATCTAATATACTTTCTAATTTAGAATCATCTGGAAGACGCTTCTTGACTTTGGAAACATCAACTTTGCCATTAGCCACTTTCTTTTTAGCATCTTTACTGACAGGTGATGATGGAACTTTCTCTGGAACATTGTTGTTTGTACTTTGTGTATTTGGTTTTGGTTTTTTGGGTTTAGTGTCATTGTCACTCTCATCTTGTCCTTTCTTGCCATTTGGTGTTGTCTGTTCCTTTGATTTATTCCTTGTTCTCATTCTAGTTGGGGATTCATCAGGGTTTTCAGTTCTACCATTATCAACTTTATTTGAATCTCCAGCATCCCTGGAATCACTGTCTTCCTCAGAATTCTCGTCTTCCGTAACTGAACTCATTTCACCAGCTTCCTTAGCAATAGGGGAAGGCCTGGTACCATTAGTATCAGGAACTACAGGTGCAGCTTCAGGTGTTTGTTCTTTAGGCGTCCCTGCACGCGAATTCCTGGTATTACGCACCCTTCGCAGCGAAGCTTGTCTACGTCTCCTATGTGGCCTGTTGCTACTAGCACCAGGAGTCTTTTTCCACAAATAGTAGAATTCTACTAATTCAGCAGTATCTTTATGAGGTAAAAGATCCTTCTTTATTTTGAAAAAGTTTTTTCCAAATTGGCGGATGCCTTTAACAAATCTTTTTGTTTCTTCCTCAGACCACTTTTTCTCAATTCCCTTGGGTACCGGGCACTTGACTAGTGCTTGAAGCGCGCGGCTAGGGTCATAACCGGAGTCGTGTAGTACATCAAGGGCGTTGATAGTGGTATCGTCACGGCTGGCTGCCACACAGCCGTCATCCGGTGAACCGCCGTCACACATGCCAGCGAACGCAGCCATGGAACGGGCAGCTCTCAAGTACATTACCAGATCGCGATCAGTGGACTGCGCTGGCAGCCAACGTAGCTCCTCACCGCCAGGACAAGACTCGTCGGGTCCCAGCGGGCCGTGCACTCGCATGTCAGGCAAGCAGGCGTAAATATCCTTGTCCCTTACAGGCTGATTTGCAGTACCGACTTGAACCTCCCCCTGGTTCTGGGCCATGATTTGCGCGGCACGGGATATTTACACTGCTCTCTTACCCCATTCACAAGTCACAACTTAATGTTCGATTACATTACGTACAGTTAAAAGTTTAGCAACAAGCATCACAGTTCCATTTCAGATGTATTTTTGATGGTCCGTAAAACTGTAAGTGTGCCAATATACATAATTATTACTCCTAATGGCCACCATTACACGATGCTTTGAACTTCATTTTACGAGATAAAATGATACACTGACGTTAAAACTTAACTGTTCACTTGATTGTACGACAAAAACAAGCTGTTCAAAAGCAGCATTACTGCATATTTTACTATTATTTTAGTAAACGCTATCTACATGCTACCCTTTTGTTTAGCTTCGCCTTTCTTTAGCTCTTGGCCAGAGACAATATTTTTTCTATAAAATGGCTGCCACGGTACAACTTTTTTCAAACAGTTCGTTCTACGCATGTTTAAATTATTAAATAATGTGAGGTTTATTTAATTAAATGAAAAGGCTACGTTCAATTACAGAAATAATTCTAAAAATGAAATTTTCAAAGTACTGTCACATCTTATAAGGTTTGTTCTGCCAATCTCATAAAATATACTTTGTTGTGTTTGTGTACCATTACCATCCATGGGTTCCCTGTATATTATACTACTCTTTGGGTACCATCTGTCACGCCTAGCTGGGCTACTACGACACTCGAAACTAGAAGTTCGTGTCGCGCTTTCGGTCTCTCTGACACTTATACTATTTAATACGAGAGCGAGAGGGACGGTATGATACGAGCTTCGAGTTTCGTTTTCGTAGTAGCCCTGCAGAGGGACCGCACGACACGAACTTCGAGTTTCGTAGTAGCCCTGCAGGTACTTTTCTAAACTGCTACCCACAGATTATTAATATGTAGCTAGCTACTGCTACCTAAACCAAGCTATGGTGAAAATTAATATAAAAAATCCCAGTTTTGCTACTGTATGGGCTTAGTTTCCGTGGACTTTGATTATTCGACATTTCTATCACCAATAACAAATAAAAAAAAGAATGATGCGTTCGAGGAGCCGCTACCAGCACAAGCACTGCATTACAAATACAAATCCATATGCAAATAAACCTGAGTAATAAACTAATGCTACCACTGCTGTTCAACGAGGTAATGAAGGCTATCGCGTAGGAATCCGCCCCTAGAGGCGCTAGTGTAGGGTGAGGTCTCCGAAATGTCAAATTTACGTATAGTTTATTTACTTATAGTTTTTGGGTGAGCTACGTGGATTTATTTATAATTAGAATAATTTTGTGAATATTTTGCAATATCTGAAATGAATTATGGCAAATATGCGTTCCGGGGCAATGAATGTCTGTGTTTTGAGACAGCTTTGTCTTTCGGAAACCTTTGTCCTCCCTTTTTTCCGAACAAAACGGGGACTATACAACACTGTGGCATGCTCGATATTTGTATGGTACGGTTTTAAGGTGTATTAAATATGATTTTAGTACTTCTTCCGGCTGATGATGATAATGATGATAGATTATATTCTCTTTGACACTACCGCCGCTGTCTGAACAACTTGCAGCGCTGAATAGCACAAAGTAAAGTGGCTCCCCGAACGCACCCTGTGTTGGTTGGTTGACAGCGCACTGTCGGACGTTTACGTTTGTTTGACAGTTATCCAACAATAGTTCCATCCGATTTTGGCTAATTTTGGTAGGGTTTTTGTGTTTGTTTTCTAAATAAATGGAATAAAATAACATTCATACTTAAGTAGTCATGATTTCTGAAGAATCTGACGATGAACCCCTGGCGACTTTAGCGGCTGCAAAGAAGTTAAATCCGGGGAAATATGCAGACGAACTTGAAATTCTATCCAAAGATGAAGCGGCCCAGAGAAAAAAGAAGAAAATCGTGCCCCAGAAGAAAATGTCAGCTATGACGATTAAAATTAACCGTGCCTTAAAGGCTGTGATCAACCCGCCGGTCGTCGAGCGGCCTATGGACGTCTGGCTCTACCTAAAAGACCTAAATCCAACAGGGCCGTACAGTTGTTTACTTTGTTCTAATTGGTTCATTAACAGGGGTAAACTGATCGTACACTACATGTTGAATCACAAAAAAGACTACTGTGGGATTTGCAGGTAAGTAAAAGTGATTAGAATTAAGTAGACCTATTTAATGCATAGGTAACTGATTACAAGTATGGATGAGATTCGATTTGTAGCATTTGAAGATGGCGGATGTAGATAATATCTAATTTTGCTATTTCTGTTTCTTTGGCTAGTTGAAGTATAATTTTGATAGTGTTTTATGCGGCGATTAACCTTAACAGTGAACAGTGATCCCAAAATCCTATATTGCTCTTGTGTCTAACATTTTTTAATGCACAAGTGGTCTCCACATGGTTTCTGGAATTTTACTATCAAATTGCACAAACTACAATCACCGTACAACCTGCCTCTCAAAAGAGTTAAACTTGACACTGGCGAAATTGTCCTATTAATTAGGACAGAAAAGCCATATTTTAAAAGAGAAGAAGTATGGATGAGATAACAAATACGTACGTAGGCATACATGTGATGCTCTGTGAGAGCATATAGCATCATCAGAGGACTAATATTATTGTGTGTACACCCTATCCCTGCCATCAGACTGGACAAACATGAAACGCACATGTTAAAAAGTTGTCATTAAACTAATTTCAAGTTTCTAGGATAACTGTAAATACCATAAAGGTCTCATACTTATTTATTGGCAATTTGCATGGAACTTCCGTTTTTAATGAGTTTATTTTGATTGTATTAAGTTAAAAGTTTTTAGATTAGCTTAGATTTTTTTCAATGCTTCAAGGAGTAGCAAACCTGAGTATTTGATATTAATTACTGCTTGGTACCTCCATGCTTTCCTGAGAATAAGGGCCTTGACAGATGAATGGACGGACATATGGACAGAAAAATGTTTTTATAAGGGTTCTGTTTTTGCAACCGAGGTTCTGAACTCTAAAAATATTGATTATTCCTTTATTTGTACAACTTTTTCCAGATATTTCGTACCTGATAGAGAATCCTGGTTTGCACACCTCAAATTCCACATACCATGGCCTTGTTCTCAATGCATAAAAAACTTTGAAACTGAGGGTGAGCTCAGGCAACATTTCAGCTCGGAACACAACTTGGTGCACTGCCGACTGTGCCACTTTCGAGTAGCAGATGATGATCAGTACAACACTCATTTGATACAAAAACACAGTGTCTCTAACTTAACTAGCAAAGACGAGGAGCTATGGGAGTTTGAGTATGAAGGCAGCAATAAGTTCCTCTGTTTGCTCTGCTCCAAGTCAAATAATCTATGTGACATGTTCTTTAACCATTACATGGGATATCACCATTTCACACTCAAATGTCTCAGCTCTTTACTGGCAGGGAGAGACCTACCATTTTTGGTCAATGGTGCTGACATTAGTCCTGCATTTATTGAAGGTGAATTAAAAGACCACAGCAAAATTGGGTATGTTGACTTGGATAGCAAAGCTCCTGAAACAACAAATGAAGAAGAACATAGTGAGAGTGAAACGCAAGATCTTCTAAACGTCCTTATACCGGAAATTAAACAGGAAGCTATGAGTGAGGAAGACGTACCAACTGATGATAAAGCAAAAGATAAACAGAAGAAAGTAAGAGATGAAAATGATATTGCTAATATTTACAAGGGTGATGAAGATTTTGATGTTACATTAACAGAGTTGATCATACTAGAGAAATGCTACTTTGAATATGTGAACCAGACATTAAATGACATTAACTCTAATTTGGTTCCAGTGTCTGGTATAGATTACTCTGCTTTGAAGCCTGACTTACCGACAACAGATATATTATGTTCACTCTGCAAGAACAAGTACAATAATATTCAGTCATTTATTTCGCACATGATAAAAAATCATTTGATGAAGACAGCACCAATCTACTCATGTCGAGTTTGTGCGACTACATTTGAAAATCAGGCAGAGCTGGACAGTCATATTTCAGAAGAGTTGGGGGACTTTGATGATCTGTGGCTATGTCAATTTTGCGACAAAGAGTTTGACAACAGAGAAACAACAAGGCAGCATTTGACAGAGCACTGGAATGTTATGGAGTTTGATAACTGTTACAGTCCGCATTTGGGTTTCAAATGTAAATTTTGTCCGACACTCTTTTGGCATGAAATAGACAGAGAGGCACATCAGGTTCGCGTACATTTCAACCAACACAAGGACCAGTTCTACAAATGTGAAGCTTGCTCTGAAACATTCAGTGATAAGGTATTTGTTCTTGCTATACAAAAGTTCTTTATTGCCATAAATTACACATACATTTATGATTTATGATGTAGGGGATGGAGCCGCGCCGTAAGCAATCAATGCTTGAATGGGGAAGCTCTACTCATCCATAGATTATTAAATAATAAGTACTAAAACTAACTAAACCTAGTTACAACTATACTTGTACTTTTTACTAATCATATTGTAACTTTCTAGGTTTCCCATGCTGATAACATTTTGTTAATGTTTTTGTAGATATTCTTCATTCACCACTACATAGAGAAGCATCATTCTTCTCTCTCTCCCTCTTACGTACTCAAATGCAGCATCTGTTGCATAGTACAGTCTAATGTGGAAGAAATGAGAACCCACTTTGAGGCCAAACATCCAGATGCAAGGAAAATATTTTGCTCCATGGACTCCTGCCAGTACCGACCGTTGAGCCATAGAAAATCTTTCAAGTTCCATTTGAGGGTAAGTTTTAAAAAGGACATACTTCTTTTTTTTTAGCAATAGAAATAAGGTAAACAATATTGACTAGTCTTTTTATTGAAAAACGTTTTAAAAAACAGTAACTATTACTTATGATATTATGGTACCAAAAGCATGTAAGTGATCATAATATGTCCTTGCTAATTGTTAAATATTTGCTTTGACTTATTTTTTATTTTTCAAAAGTGTTTTTCTATAAAAAACCACAACAAAACTTTCTAAGTATAGTTTAATTTTCAGCAGGTAATTGGGTGGTTTGATTAATTTGTTTTCAAAGTGTACCACATCAAAAGCATAACTATATGTAAGTTGAATAATAGATTTGATAAATGAAAAACTCTTATTACTCCAGCATGTGCACGTAATAATGTAGTTGTAAAGTAAACAAACTCATCAACGCGCCATTTAACGTTTTCAGTCAGTGCACGATCCTACAGTGCGGCCCCAGCGCTCTGTAAATTGCACTGTATGTGGCCGAGAGTTTGTTAGCTCGCGTGCCTGCGGGGCACATATGGCACAGGTCCATGGCCCGGGCAAGTTCAAGTGCAAGCTGTGCCGGGAAGTCATGCATACTTTGGATGAGAGGTAAGAGAAATCCGACCCACACCACAGAATACACTTATACAATTTATAATATTTAAAGGGCGAATGATGGATGCAATATGGTGACGAAAGCATAAGATGGATAAGACTTTTATTAAACTTCAATTTTATTTTTGTCTAAAAATTTATAGAAATTTGAGTGATGGTGATAATGTTTTTAAATTGGACGTAGTTTAACAAAAATAATTCAACCAAAGGATTCATTTTGGATCTAAGTTCGTTAGGAACAAAAGCGAATTTAAAGAATAACATGAAGGAATTGCTTTGGATCTTTTTTGCTAAACTACGTCCGTATAATGGTGAAGTATCACTTTACGAATACGCGCTTCTTATATCTGTAGATGTAGAGGTCATTTTTCAACTATAAAAGGAATGCACTGAAAATATGTAATCTAGAAAAAAATATCATTATTTACTACAACAATAAAATTATCTTAATATGTTCTCTTTTTTAAGATTGAAGCCAATTATAGTCATATCCTTATTACATATCAACACTACTTTGAAAAAATCTCGTATCTAAAATCAATGTGTCAACAAAATTGAACCTTGACACAATGTTCAAAAAGTTCACTCAGAAAATTATCTATTTTGAGGTACGAGTTTTTTTAAAGTAGTGACGATATATTGTTCGACATGATTTTGACATAAATTGCATCCGTCATCCGCCCACTGAAATTAATACAAAATCATCACTCCTGCCCAGTAGAACCAATGCGGAGAATTTAAGAACTGGTCACAATTTTGAATGGCTCCTGCCTGACTGTTGATAAGTTACTTAGACTATCAGACTTATTCTTAGACTAATTTTTTTTTTTAAATCTTTATATTTAGATTGCGTTGACTAAGAAGTTCGTTTTTTTCACTGCGTCAAGGTTTAGTAGACCTGAGTATTTGATATATTGATATAATACCTTCACGCATTCCTGAGAAAAAGGGGTTTGACCAGTGGCATAGCTAGGGTAACCAAAGGCCCTGGGGCAAAAAATAAACTAGGGCCCCAACTAAATTATTTAAAATCTTTTGTTCCGTATTCATAGTAAAGGCTGACCAGGAATATAAAAAACCTGACGCAAGGGCAGCACTTCTGCGTTTTATATTGCAACATACTTTACACTTACTGTACGGTACGGTTGGTTTTGACAGACAGACAGCAAAGTATTCCTATAAATCCTTTTGAGGTACAGAACCCTTACAAACACGCATTATAATGCTGTTTGAACATAATCTTAGTGTATCAAATAATGTCAATATCGTCCTAACGGTCTCAAATTCAAATCCAAATTCAAATCATTTATTCAGTAAATAGGCCGCAATGGGACCATCATTGCCAAGAAGAATGTGCCGCAAGTAACTCAGTTGGAACAACGGCTCTTAGATATATGGTAGTTTCCTGAGTTAAAAAAAAATCTATTTACTCTGTCCGGTAAATTATCATAAAATATATGACACATATTTTTACAAGCTTTTATTTAGTTTCACCTGTCCCGTTGTCTGTCTGTCTGTAATCAAATATTGCAAGTTCAATTCGACTAACTTCCAGTAGTTCGATTTACTTGAAATTTTGTATATTTATGTATATTGCGTGACAATACAATAATCTGGTAATGACATCCTGGTAGTCCAGTCAGGATCGTCTCCACAGGACGAAACTCTTAAACGGGAAATGGCATCGACTTTGAATTTGGTATGCAAATGTAGTGTGGGTGTAAATACAAGTACAGTAAAAAAAAGTACAGTCAGTAAAAAAATCTTGTATTAAAATGTAATTTTTACCAAAAACTTATTTCTTTTGTCAATTAAACAAATAGATGACGTGCTTAAAAAATACGTATCGTACGTATGTATTTTCTGATAATCCAACCGACGAAATGGCGTTATACTGGTATAGTGAGGTCCGTTTGACATTACGGTCTTGTTTGCAATTTTTTGGGTGTTGTTATTGTACGACCTGGACAATGCTCGACCGATTTTGTACGACCTGATAATTCAATCACATGTCACTTGGAACACGGGTCGAGCTTTATCACCCTGTACCGATAATGTTCAAGGTGCTATTGGACAACCTGATTTTGTACGACCTAACAATCGGAGCACACTTTTGACAGAAAGCATTCGCACGATTGATCATGTTTTTCGTGTACACCGAATATTAATAAACTTAGTAGAAAATAAATAAATTTGGTCCTGGCGCTTCGCCGGCCGCTGCCGCGGCACGCTCGCTACGCTCGCTCGGCTCGCGCATTGTGGTCACAATTGGACCTAACACAACCTAACACAAATCTATGGACATTCGATTCAATTGGATTCCGATTATAACGACGTACAATAACAGGTCGAGCATTAACAGGCCGAGCAAAAATTTGGACACCCTAATAATGCACGACCTAATATTGTACAACTTGATAATTATAATCCAAAATTGTTTCGTATTATCAGGTCAGTGATGGCTGAGCAGTATAGGGTCGAGCATTACTGGTCCCCAATTTTTTTAACTAAATAAGCCAATCGCAAGCAAGACCGTAATGTCAAACTAACCTCACGATACTAACGCCATCTAGCGATATTTCGCCTGTCATTAGATAGATCTCATTAGATTTTTTTAGGATACAGCCTATTTTACTGTGCAGGAAATTGCACTATCTCCTGCGGCACCCTGGGCGCCACCCGTTCGAGTGCGCGGAGTGCGGCAAGTCCTTCCAGTACAAGTCGTCACTCTACATGCACAAGCAGGAACACTCGCCCAACAAGCAGAGCTACACTTGCTCCTACTGCTCCAAAGTATTTGCGGTCAGTTTAATCTTTAATAGTGCCTGTATACTGGAGCGGAGCGAGAGGGGTAATGCGGAGCGGATCGAGTTGCGGGCTGTGTCGGTCCGGCGTGGAGTGCGGCAAGTCCTTTATAGTGACTTATCTAAGGCTGCCTGTCCGCTGGAGCAGAGCGAGGCAGCGGAGAGGAGCGAGGGGGTAGTGCTGAGCGGAGTTGCTGACTGTTCAATTCAATTTTTACACACACACACACACGCACACGCGCACGCGCACACGGAAGAAATGGATAAGTGTAATTCTAACCCGACACCACACGGGTATTATGATTTTTTAAATTACCACTCTCTCACTGCAGAGGAGCGATGATTTTATGCAATTCTATTGGTGCATTTTATCTCGCTCACCGCTCCGCTTCCTCGCTCCGCTTCAGTAGACAAGCATCCAATGCTTGCCCCGGCCACGTGTACAGTCAAGTGCAAAAATAAGTATCTATTCGAACCACTCAATAATACATATATTACTACGGCCTTATTGCGTTGGAATAAGGGACTGTGGTACTTATTTTTGAAACTTTGCATATGTTCATATTTTTATACTTGACTGTACACGCGATCGGTGGCCCGGCGCTCAGTAGCTATGTTCATTGCGTGAGCTGCTAACTAGTCACTGCGCAGCGAGCGCCTTGGCCGCGCAATGAACAGAGTAAACGGGAGACGGCTGTGATGAGGAAACTGCACTCATCATCATCATTAATTTAAGAGCTTAGCTCTTGTCAATGGAGTAATCGCCACTCTTTTCGGTTCTCTGCCAGCGTTTTCAGCTCCTGATACGACATGACATTGACTTTTTCCTTGGCTTGATCTATAAATGACCGTCTCGGCCTTCCCCTGCCTCGCCTGCCGTCTATTCGCCCTTCCAAAATAGTTCTTATGTAGCTGTCATGTCGTATCAGATGCCCCAGCATATTCCCTCTACAGGTACTAAAATGTAACGTTTTTGTAATATTTTTTTTATCATTCAAAGAGCTAGAAACATATTGAATAGACTGAAATTTATATTTATCTGAATTTAGTACTGTTAAATAAAAAACAATATAGCTTCAAGTCGAGGTGTATTCGTTTTAACTGGAGGCACAGAAGTTTTCAGTACCAGAAAAAGCATTAAAGGTCTACCCGCTACACCGTATCAATGCTGTAGTAACGTAATAGTGTAACGCGCATACATGGCATGCGACATAGATGCGACAGTTGGTTAAGAAGCGTGCTAGTGGGCAGTCTCATACTTTTCAATACAACGAATATATTGCCTGTCACGTTCCTATTACGCTCATGGTATGACACGGTGTAGTGGGAAGAGACCTTAACAGTTATCTTCTTCAGAAACGCGACTCGTTCCGCGAGCACCTCCAAATCCATGAAGGCCCGCGGCACGCGTGCTCCTACTGCCCGATGCGTTTCGTACAACGCTCGAACATGCTCAGGCACGAGAGACGACACACGGGGGAGCGGCCCTACGGCTGCCCGCACTGCCCGCGCACCTTCGCAGACAAGGGCGCAGCTACGTCGCACGCCAGGTGTGTTTTTATTTATATTCAGCGCAAGTTAGCAGGGAAATGGGCAGGACGAGTGAAACACGATACTAGTTATGCCACTCGCGCTGCCCGGCGGAAAAGATCGGATTTTTGTGCGGTAGTCAAAGGATCGACAGCGCGAGCGGCGGTGCGTGCATACATTCTGCTCCATCTGGTACTTAAAACCGCCTGGCTAGAACTATTCTTAGAACTAACTAGCGCGACACAGCAGCGAGCAGAGCGGCGGCGCGCAGTGCGCGTGTTGCAGCAGCCGCTGAGTCGCGTTGCTCCGAAGACGAAGGGCTACGGATTAGCCCGAAACATGTCGAGCTAAACTCGATTTAAGACGTGAGTTATCCGGGTCATTATATTTAATATGAGTGAGTCTCACGGTAGTTTCATGTTCATAACAGGATTACATAATCAATAAAATAATAAATTTTAAAAATCAAAAAACCCGACTACCTTAAAAATACTAAAAAGAAGAAAACAAGTCTAGTGGGCTAGAACTTTGTTAATTAGCTAACTTAAAGTTCAACAGTCGGGACCCATTGGGTAAAAATTTTTGAGCGTCACTATTTAAATGGGTCCCGACTGTTGAACTTTAAGTTAGCTACTTAACAAAGTTCTAGCCCACTAGACTTGTTTTCTTCTTTTTATTATTTTATTTCCCACTTTTCTGTGAAAATGGTATATTAAAACGATTATAAACTATATATATATTTAGAATGGGCTAATTATAAGCTTTCATTTGAAACCCAACTCGATAGGTTTGAATATAAATCATTTTTTGAATACTTACAATTTGGCGCCAAAAATCCGCCATTTTTATTTTTCAAGAATTTTATGTACCCAGTGTCGCTCGCGTCATCAAGACGAATCCAATGACGTATCATTTATCAAAATCGGTTCAGCCATTGAGTAGTTGCGAGAGGACATAGGAATATACATACATACATACATACGCGTCAAACACACTTCTTCGCAGTCGGGTAAAAAAAAAACAAGCAGGTGGCAATGGGCTCAGGCTCAGCATAAGCTGGGAGCAAAGGAAACTTGCAGCGCTGATTTTCAGCCTGCGCCCGTCCCACAGCATAAAAAGTTTACTCTATAGAGCCGGGTAAGGCTGCATTGTTGCTAGCATATATATATATATATATATATATATTCGACTGGATGTCACTATCAAAAATATACCAGCAGAATCAGGTGTTACTGTAATGTGACTACGAACTAAAACTAGTTAGGGACCTTGCTCAGTGGCGGACTAACAGTGGGGCGGAATGGAAGGAGGGGCTGCCCCGGGCTTCCAATCCTGCAAGATAAATATCTGCAAGTTCTCATGATAAAGTCCTGATTCCTTAATAAGGCCCAAAATGTGTTTAATACGTGAAGTTACCGTAATTCTAATATTGGGGGATCTCATTCATTATTTTTTTTCGACATCTTCAAATGTCTTTCAACTTTTTTCCTATCTTTGTAGAACACATTCCAAGGAGGCATCCTACGCTTGTGTTTACTGCGGACAGACGTTCGTGCAGAAATCCAAGCTGACATATCATATCAGGAAACATACAGGGGAGAGTGAGTAACGAAAAAAATTATTATTATATTAGTTAAATTCTTGTGGCGTATGGATATCATTTAATAATATTGTAAATATGTTTAAAAAATATATACCTCGTTGAGTTTCTTGTCGGATTCTTCTCAACAGGGATTTTTTCAAACCGGTGTTAAATTTTTTCCTAAGTGCTTGTTATAGCCTAAATTAAAATAAAGATATTGTGACTTTGACTTTACACTAGCCTCTCCGCGGCTTTGCTTGGACACACTAAGGTTGTCAGTATACAAAATGACAGCATTAAGTGTGTCTTGCACTTAGTTAAAATAAAGATTGTTAAACCAGCCGTCAAATGAACAGTTAGATAAATTTCGGCTTGCAAAAATTTTCTTACTGGAGATTTGACACCGGTTTAACATTGGTAATCTATATTTTGGTGCCCCTTACAGTAAGGGCCTTTTCACACCGTGTTTTTTAACCGCGCCATAGACGCGCGTTTGTATCGATATAAACGAGTACTATGACTGCTCTATGGAAAGAAAACCGCCGTGTTAACGCGCGTCGATGGTGCAATTAAAGGTGCGGACATACTATTAAAACCTGACGCCACACCATGCTTGCGACACGCCATCTAACGCGTGTCAGTACTAATCAGTCCCTTATATTTATTTTGGTCAGTAGGAGATAGAAACATGCAGCGGACCGGATTGGTTTCCGCCTTTAAGCACGCGGTGTGTAATGGCTCTAAATAAACAGTATTCATCTTATGCTTTTCAGATCTAGAGACTTGTACAATTTGCTCAAAGCTGTTCACCAGCGCTTGTTCTTTGCGGGAACATATGAAAATACATCTGGCGAAGAAAAAAGAGGCTGTGCAGTGTCCTTTGTGTGGTAAGTGCTCTCAGAGCGGCTGTTATATGATAATTATCTTGCGACTTGACCCATGCTCATAAACTCATGATTAGAGATGCCGCGAATAGTTTAATATACCAATTAATTGCCATTATTCATCATCATCACCATGTCAGCCGAAAGACGTCCACTGCTGGACATAGGCCTCCCCCAAGGCTCTCCACTCAGACCGGTCTTGTGCTTTTCGCATCCACCGCGATCCCGCGATCTTAACCAGGTCGTCGCTCCATCTTTTTGGAGGCCTACCGACAGCTAGTCTCCCGGTCCGCGGACGCCATTCGAGAACCTTTTGACCCCATCGGCCATCCATCAGTCCTGCGAGCAATGTGCCCCGCCCATTGCCACTTCAGTTTCGCAATTCTTCGAGCTATGTCGGTAACCTTAGTTCTACTGCGGATATCATCATTTCTGATTCTATCCCGCAGAGAAACCCCGAGCATAGCCCTCTCCGTAGCCCTCTGAGTGACTTTGAGTTTTCTCATGAGGCCCATCGTTAGCGCCCACGTCTCAGATCCGTATGTCATCACTGGCAACACACACTTGTCAAAGACTTTTGACTTCAAACACTGCGGTAATTTGGATGAAAAGACACTGCGAAGCCTCCCGAACGCTGCCCAGCCGAGTCGGATTCGACGAGTGATCTCTTTCTCGAAGTTGCCATTATTAGTTCATAATAACTTGCCTTTTTTATTCGACATAAAAAATATTTTATATGTTATCAAATAATAAATATCACACTTGTTGTAAGTAGTCTTGAACTTACCAATCATTTATTTATTACTTTAATCAATTTTTCTATTCTTAAAAAAAAGTTTCAGAGTCAAAATCAAGTTTATAATCGCTCATCCGTTATCAAAATTTCACTTAGAAGAAAATGAACAAGCGATGATGAAGATTTTCTCAAAACTAAAGTTCTACAACAGCAAAGTCTGTCCATTCCCTAAGTCTGTTAGCCCCCCCCCCCCACTTTCATGAGATTTCGCGTGTTTCAGACAAGAAATACCAAGACGAGCGTTACATGCTCCGTCACCTCCGGACGGCACACACGCGCACACAGATGCCGTGTCCGCTGTGCGACAAAACGCTCACTAGCATGACTGGCTTGCGACACCACGTGGTCTCTCATAGCGGGCTCAACACCTTCCGGGTGAGTGGTGCCCTCAGTGGCACTAGACAAGACGACGAGTACACTCGAGCCAACTGAAACGTGACCAACTGTGGGACGTTTTCGTAGAAAAAGTCAGTGACATCGCATTGCTTGGCATTGGCATTTATTACGACACTTACTGTGAGGAACGTTCTACGGTGGCTCAGGAATCAATTAGTTCAACTGTACAAGCTGCTCGGCAAAGATTTAGAATTAGATACGCCTGTACCATACTTTGACTTTGCTGAATGTGTCAACTCCGAAATGAGCGAGGTCATTCATTATTAATCATGACAGAAATGTGTAGTAGCACTACTTTCTCGTTACCGCGTCGTAGCGTCTAAAACATTAGGCAAAATGTCGCTAGATGGCGTTAGTATCTAGAGGTTCGTTTGACGTTACAGTCTTACTGCGATTAGCTCATTTATACCTTACGTAAAAACTCGCTGTAGTCGGGTCCATAAATCATTATTATGACGCGCGCTAATAGGGATGTGCACGCGCAAAACTGGACTGTCGATAAAAGGCGTATGAGTCGTCGCTGCACACATTCTCAGATCAAATAAAAACTAAAGATAGGGCGCTGCGAACAACGAAGTGAGGCCGGTCAAACTACACCAATCCGTGTGCTAACACAGTGGCACGCACACACTTGCGACCAAACTACACCAAAACCTTATTACTTAACATAAAACGTCAACACTAGTGTTGCCATTATAATATTGTAGTTACCCTATGAGTATTGGGCAAAAGCCGCCTATGTAATATACCCTTTTTTTATTAATTCTATTCTTTATTAACACGGCTTAAAGCGTGAGAAAGTGACACGCAACGTAGTTATTTGGTTCTTGTAAAAGTTTATCAACGTTTTTTACTGTAGTAACGGTATCAAAGTGTGAAAGTAATTAAAACGCTATTAAAACGTTATTCAACGGTAACGATATTTTTGTAGTATCGGGTAACTAAGAATTATTATGGCAACACCGGCCTACGCACACATGTTTATAAAACCGGCCTCACCGGGCGTTTGACCGCGCTCCATCTTTATTTTTTATTTGATCTGAGGCACACATTATAGTTATTTAACCGATCAAAACCGTGAGACAAATGTCTAAGTTTTCAAACGTACCTCAAGATAGCGCCAACTAGCCTGTCACAGAAATCCAGTTAAAACCATCCTCCACCTCAATAGGTAATAGATAAGCGGATTCGCACTTTTCCCGAAGATATATAAAACATGGATCAATCAAGCAGTGAGATGCATAGAGTCTGCAATAAAATGGCTCCTTATTTTCTTTTCTATGTAAAATGAGCACTCGTTGTAATAACAACAATAAACAGTAACATTAGCAATTTCTTGTAGTGATTTCGGGATCACTAGATTTAGGGGATGTTTCACCATCCATTGATTAGTGTTAACTGGCGGTTAGGTGTGATGCGGTCTCTATTTGTTTTGTTCGAATAGACGGAGGCGGCATCACGTCGGTTAACGCTAATCAATGGATGGTGAAACAGCCCCTTACCTTCTTAATTATATTCCAGTGTAAATGCTGCCCTAAGTCCTATGCTGTGAAGCGGTCCGTCTTAAAGCATCTAAGGAAACGCCACGGTATGAAAGGGACGGAAATAAACATCAAGGACTACTTCAAACGAATAGACCCGCGAGACTGTAACCTCGGGCTTGATGAAGAAGCCATGACACGAATATTCGGGCCACCAAAGAAAACTATGAACGACGTTCTCATTGGTGACTTTGTGACGTTCAACAAAAATTTGAATCTAGCCAACCTACAGAAAGATGGTGACGATGACGACAATGACGACGATGGGAACGACGACGACGAAAATGACGATGGTAATGACAACGACGAACATTCCGATGACGATAATGAGAATGAGAATGAGGGTAATGAAAAAGTTGAGCAAATTAAAGAAGTTATTATAAAAACTGAGAGGAGGGATGGTGATGAATTGGAACCCACTGATTTTGTTTGTGTTAAGATTGAACCGATGGAAGAGGAAGGTGAACATTCAGGATCTTGAATAGGTACCTATTTAGTTGTATATTGTAATAGATTTTGTCTCTTATTATAAAATTATAGTCAAAGCTATCTGTGCAGTTAAGGAAATTTTTTACAGTGTTCTTTAAAAGCAATTTACAGTACGATTACTTGGTGTTAACACTTGACAGATGGGCGTGCCTTCAGTCAATTTTCAACTTTGACGTCATACAAATAAAATAGTTTTTACATATACTGTAAACGTGGGTAGCGGTATACTAAAAATGGCTTTATTTGTATGACATCAAAGTTGAAAATTGACTGAAGGCACGCCCATCTGTCAAGTGTTAACTCGAATTAATCAAACTGTATGATAATATCATAGTAAAAGAGAACAAGTATGCACACTCCGACCCTTTAGGAGACTTAACTGCCTACTCCGGCGCGGACGCTCAGGGTTGTCGATGTCTATTTTAGATTAATTAATTACCTACCGGCAAATAATTTTTGTATGAAAGTTAACTTACATTTGTCATATATGTGTCCAGAGAAACAAGATTCTTTGCCGCTCTATTATTAAAATTATACTTACTAAATTTAAAAATATTATTTATAAACTCGCCGAAGTGGTGATGGCGACTGTGTACATACTTACTCATGTTTCCTACACATTATACTATAACTATATTGTTAATAGGTAGGTAGAGGTATCTATTATTTTTTTATGTGTCCTTGCACGAAAGTATCACACTACACGTATAGTCTGTCAAAAAAGAGAAGAAATTAAAAAGTTGCAACACTGTAGTGTCCTCCCTTTTTGGTTTGACAAGGTTTGAAAGGGACGACACTACAGTGTTGCCACTTTTTAATTTCTCCTCTTTTTTGACAGACTATATACAGCGTGGGTATTGGATACCCACGCTGTATAATACTAATTTACAACTATACCTTGGCTAATACAAAAAATTCGTAAGTACGAGTACGCGAACGTAAAAGGATATCAGCAGCGCAGCCTTGACTAAAGAAAACTTAACTCCCTTAAATTATCAGTGTGTGCGTGCGGCGGGTGCGTGCATACCGGCGCCAACCGGTGCGCACACATTTAAGCCGCGCGATATACCTACTATTGTTCGTAGTGAAGCTACTTGTTCTCTTTTACTATGATAATATGGTGTTTGAGAACTGTGTAATTTACCATATCCTGTATACTATTATAAAAATAAAGATACACAGACAATATTTAGCGAAGAGAAAAATTAATTCGCTTGAAAATTGGATTCATAGCGATTTTTTGAAAAAGCTATATTGCTGTCTCTTTCTTAAACGCTTTCTCTATGCAGCAAGTATGGCGCTACTTGCGTGTGTACTTGCGTGTGACGTCACATGCAAGTAAGTCTTTCTCTGTCTAATCTTGAATTTCAAACCTCTTTATAACTGTTATATTTAAAAATAGCTTAAAAATAGTTTTTCTGTTCGATAACATGCATTGTCAAGCTTTAATTTAGGAAATTAATAGAAAATAGTCAAATACCGTATTTAGATGTTATCTAAGTTATTTATTTCTTATTTTTTCACAAAAAAAACACGACGTAGGTAATGGTACGACGTGGCTTCTTAAATTTGATCTGGAGTAGTTTGTTAAGTGATCGTATTGTAAAGTACTTCGTACTTACATAAAAAATATACTATTGATGTGTGTTATATCATAAAAAATTGTTTTATTACCCTCGAATAAATACATTATAATCCCTACTAATCCCTACTAATATTATAAATGCTAAGTAACTGTCTGTCTGTCTGTTACGCTTTCACATCGAAACCACTGAAACGATTTTGATAGAATTTGGTACAGAAATTATGAGGGCTATCGTTTTTTGTCTTGCTAGATGGCGCCACTGTTGCGCGAGGTTTTTGACTTTCAAAGTGTTATTATGGGCGTGAAAACAAAGTTTATATTAAAGTCATATTTAATACACCTTAAATATATCGAGCAACCAGTGTTGCGTAGTCCCGTTTTGTTTGAAAAAAAGGGAGTACAAAAGTTTCCGAAAAACAAAACTGTCTCGAAACACAGACATTCATTGCGCCGTAACGCATAATTGCCATAATTCATTTCAGGTAATGCAAAATATTCACAAAATTATTCTAATTATAAATAAACCCGCGTAGCTCACCCAAAAACTATGAGATTTGACATTTCGGAGACCTCACCTACACTAGCGCCTCTAGCGGTGAATTCATACGCTATAGCCAAGCGATAGCCCTCATTTGATCCTCAAGGGTCAACATTGGATACCTTTTATTCTGGTAGAGGGCGCCACCGCACGATAACCTTAATTAGCGCAGACGAAGTCGCGGGCGTAAGCTAGTTGTTAATAATTTAGATTCCGCTATATCTAAACCTTACAAACTAATATTTTATATTATAAATTCGCAAGTAACTCTTGTGTACTTATTGAATTAGATGAAATTTGGTACGCAGATATTTTGGGATTCGAGAAATCAGGACTTAAGATAGTTTTTATTCCAGAAAAACGCATAGTTCTCGGCAGAAGAAGTCGCAGGGGAAAGCTAGTTCTTGTAAAATTTCAAATGCGAAGTGCCAGCGACAAGGCAGTAAAGTGTAAAGATATATCTGATCTCGACTGCACCATAATCACGTAATCACGTTTGAGCTATGCATTTGAGTTACAAAAATACAGATAATTAGAGCTATTTTGCACACAATCATCTGGTTTTGATTTGTCTGAGATAATTTGATAATGACGAGACGATGATATAACAACTTGTGTCCGGAACACTCCTGCCTCGCAACAGCTGTGAAACGTCACTTTGACGTGACGTGACCTACTTCGAGACCTTAGATGAATGATTGGTCTCGCGCGCTCGCTCGACTAGATACCGCCCTAACTAAAAACAAAACGTTCGTGAATGCGGCAACTCAATATTGTAGTGTGCGTAAGAACGGTGTCAGACAATTTGCAAGGATGCTAGTGTGCGTGACGAATTGTGTTGCCAGCTGCTACACTGTTACCCGAATTATTGGGAAAATAAATTATTCTGTGGTCTATTAAGTTACTGGTTACAAAATGTATCTTGCGAAATACTTAGAAATTAAGAAGTAATTAAGAGTGAATATATTAATATGTTTGTGTATAGGTTAGGCGTAGGTTTCTTCTTTAAAAAAATGGTAGGTATGATGTAGGTATATCAATGATCAGGCCTCACTTTTAATTAAAATATATATATATTTAAGGACATTCAATATTTACAAATTATTACTGAAAATTCATGGACTGAGTCACCAACTAAGAAGTTTTGCGTACTTAACACGTTGCACCTATAGTTAAACCTAATAATAATGTACAGGTTAATTAAGACTAAAATAAAAATATTTTTTTACAAAATATACATACATAGGTACATGCATACATACATACTTACATACATACGCTTGAAAAACATAACCCTCCTTCGGGCAGTCGGGTAAAAAGTTAATATTTCAGGAAAATGGGTAGAAATACGAAAAAACAATTTTTTCGTTTCCCGTAATACCTAAGTAAATCAGCTGATCGGGCTTTTGACTGGGAAGACGAAAATCATTTTTAATTTTAAGACGCATTCACCCCTTAATTAAATAAGTGTCGGGTAACAATTTATACACCTTCAGTGTATAATATCACAAAGATAAACATTAAATAATATAGAACTAGGTTATGTATATATAATAATTACGTTAGATACTTAAATAAAATAAGTTATTAAAATTTATCATCATTTAATGATGATAACAATAACATTCAATTTATTAAAATCTCAACCACGGGGAATTTGATTCTTGTGTACGCGGCAACACAGAATGGCGTTTAGGGTTCATGTTATTTTATTTTGTAATTTCGAAATTATACGATATTTACTGATGGTATGTGATCCCAGTGTCCTTTTTATTTCTTGTAGTATTATTATTAAACAGCTTCACTGCGAAAACTGGCATTTTACTTCGGTTTATGACCAAAATTTAACAAAAATTCGGGACATGCACATTACACACAGTTTGCAACGCGACTGACTCGCCTCGGGCTCAAGTACGCCGATTTCGGCGTACTATTTGTTGCCGCATTTGACAAGTACGCCGGCGGTATCTAGTCGAGCGAGCGCGCGAGACCAATCATTCATCTAAGTTCGAGACTTTGGACTTGCAGATAATAGAGGCTTATTTTATTAAATTTCTAAGTTAATCAAAGTCCAATTCCATTAAAATGGTGTAATATAGCAAAAAGAAACGTTGTTTTATTTACTAGTGTTGTCTTTACGTGTAAATAGCCATGTATAATCCAGCAGTAACGGTTCGTAGAATAGATGTTTTGATCAGGATTCTAAGCGGTCGCAAAGCGATTTTGAGCTCAAACTGTGTTAGAGCATACTCTAGTGATGGTAAAGTGACGATCGGAGATGTTAGCAAAGACCTGAAGACTCCTAAAAAGATCGAATATGTGCCCAGGAAATACTGTAAGTGACCAGTGTATTTTCTTGTTATTTATAACCTAAAAAAAGTTTGGCGGGGTGTTGTTTTTGTCTGTTTATGTTAGTATAGTATACCGAAATAGAGCTATGGTAGTTGTGGCAGTCTGTATAATTTTGTTAAATGATATCATGTCTGCTTTTTGTCGTCACTCAAAAATGACCTTATGTGACTTAAATTAGAATCAAACAAACAAACTTAGTAACAAATTTGGAGTTGAAGTAAAAAATATAAAAAGACTAAAAACTAATCTTGACTTAGCATCACTTTTATGGGAAACTCTTGTGCATTTCATCGCGGTATCAGTAGGTACGAATTTTTTCTTATTTGATTTTAATTTTAACACTTCATGGTAAGTTTGTTTATTGCAGTAGCGGTAGAAAATTCAGAGTTGAAATATCTATCACAAAGTAGTTTGCGAAATTTGAGATGGATGATGCAAAAGGATTCTCTTGGGCAGGACATGTTCCTATTGGGAAGACCAGGACCAAGCCGGTATGTACTAGTATTATTATTAAATATATAAATATTCTAGTTATTTAATCTGTCAGTTAGATAAGCAGAAAAATTGAGCATATATTTTTGCTTTTGTCAATCAAACAAAACATAAAAAAGATGAAGCGCATGTCTGTTTTTTTTATGGTATAGAGGGCAAACAATTTTGTGTAGTCAGATATGAGCAACATACTATGACATAATATGATAACTCAATCTTTATTATTATAATAACAATTAACTATTAAATACCTATGTCATTCAAGATACAAGTTCCTTATTGTTATGGCAGATAAATAAAATTACCTTTCTGTATGCAGAAAGAAAAATAAATAAATAGAAAAATAGAAAAAAATGCTTTATAATTTTACATAGATCTATGCATTATGCATAGAAAATGTTATTGTTATTGGTGAGTTAGAAAAGGGAAAAAAGTTAAAGATATTTAGATCTACAGATATAACTTCTTGCTTAGATATTTCTGTTTACCATTTCAACAACAAACCTGGATAATTAAATATATTTTGAAATTAAAGCCATTTTGAAAATATCACTTTTACAATGTACAGTCGCATTAATATCTTCCATAGAGGAGTGTGCAAAAATATGTGACATATCCTTCCACTAAGATATTATACTCTGTTGTGTCAGATATTGGTGCTAGTGACTGTATTCTGTGACTGATATATCATTCTTGGTGTTGTACAGATTAAATTACAAAAATACATATTTATACAGGAGGAAGGTGGCCCTCCAATATTTGGAGTTGACTCAAAGGGAGCTGGAATATGTGGCGCTCTCCAGAGACACCACAGAGGCCGATTTGAAGCAAAGACGTGAGATACAACAGTCCACAGCTAAATACTTTGACCAGGTATGTGCTGAATTAATTAATTGACTTCTAAAACGTTAAAAAGAGCAGTAAAAGCTAATGTTGCCGTACCTATTTTTGTTTTTAATCAATTACATTTTTTTAGAGCGCCGTTCGCGCCGCAGTTGAAGGCCGTGTGTTGGTACTTGAGGGCATAGAGAAAGCAGAGCGCAATGTGTTGCCAGTGTTAAATAATCTGCTGGAAAACAGGGAGATGCACCTCGAAGACGGCAGGTTTCTTGTACCGGCAGCTAGATACGATAAATTGTTGGAGGTAAGGAGTAATAGAAATCCGGCCTTTACGTCAAGAGGTCTTTGCCTCGCTCTAGGACACTCATAGGTTACTAACATTTAATTTTAGTTGTCCCAAACATACAAACTTACGAGTCTTCTCAGTAAAAATAAATTCATTTTGCATCTTTAATTTCGTTGGATCGCTATTTTTTTGTACTTCATAGATATCTCCGGAAAACGCTTGGTTTCCAAACGCTTCATACAGTAAACTTTGCTTTGGTTGAAAATTTTCAACTTCTTATAAAATTATATGACCTCACCAGATTTAACAACAGAATGCAAATTAATATCATATCCGATCATATTTTACTCCCCGCACGCTGCTTCTAATTCAATGGTGCGTGTGAAGTTCCCAATCCGCACTGGGCCCGCGTGGGAACTATGGCCCAAGCCCTCTTGTTCTGAGAGGAGGCCTGTGCCCAGCAGTGGGACGTCTATAGTCTGGGATGGATGGATGGACGCTGCTTCTTGACAGTAATAGAGTTTGACAGATAACTTAAGTGTGTGTGTAATTCGGAAGGCATAAGGAGGCGTTCAAGTAATACGTAACGCAATCTTTGGAGATTTTTGATCCGCCTCCCCCCAGTGTAACGCGTCGTAACATATTATACCCAAATGTCCATTTCTATTATTTTTTTAGCTTTTGTTTCGCCGTTTTTCGAATTAAGTTGGCATTTGGCACTGGCGGCTCAGCATGAGAGCATTTATAGGCAAAGAACAACAACTGATGATGCGAATTTCCCACTTTTAAGGACATTATTGTATGTACTTCTTACAAAAAAACTGTCACGTAACACGTCGTAACGTTTTACAAGACCCGCCTCCCCCCAAATTGCGTTACGTAATACTTGAAGGCTCCTTATCTCAAGGCGTTCAAGGGAAGGCTCGATCACCCAAATGAAATATTCTACTTGCTCAGGAACACGGCGAAGAGGAACTTTCAAAATGGCGTCTCGTCCGAGTCGACGAGAATTTTCGTGTGATCGCGCTAGGCTTGCCGGTGCCCCGTTACAGCGGGCAGCCGCTCGACCCCCCTCTGCGTTCACGCTTCCAGGCGAGAGATGTCGCCACTATCGGCTTCGGGGTAAGTCAGGGTTGCCAGATAGAAAATTTAAAAGTCCTGAGAGTAAGCTTGATTTCTGCACAAAAGTCCTAATATTAAGATGGAATGCGCTATTGAAAATAAAAACTAACTTCTTGGCAACAGATGATATTCATAAAAAAAAACTAAGATACAAAATCCGACTGGACCTCAATCCTATTAGGTTAAAAAAAAACAAAATACTCAGAAAAAAAAATTTTTAACTGAAGTTATTCTGATAACTCCTTTTTTTTTCACAATGAATACATAATACGGTAGGTATCTAAAAACTTACGACAACAGAAGGTGACTATCGAAATGAAAACCTTTATAAAGAAGATGTGTAGCGGACGCTCGATTTCAATGAAAATTTGCACTTAAAAGTTGAATATTTCGCAAACAGATCACTGAATAGAAAAATTGTCTTAGCCCCCCAATGGTTTTAAAATACCTATCCAATGATACCCCACGATATGGGGTTAGTTGAGAAAAAAAAATCACCCCACTTTACGTCTATCAGGTACACTAAAAATTTTTTTTTACTTTTTTTTATTGTACCACTTTGTCGGCGTGACTGATATGTATATTCATGTCAAATTACAGCTTTTTAGTACTAACGGTCTCTGAGCTTACCCGCGGACAGACAGACAGATAGACGGACAGACATATGTCGAAACTATAAGTTGACTACGGAACTCTAAAAACAATCATGCCTCTTCAATAATATAATAATTTAGATAATTATATTAAAATGTAATTGTATGCGAATATGTGAGCGAAACAAGAAAAGTAAGGAGTATAATAATAATAAACATCAATGAAGTTAATTTAAAATTTATTAAGTGAAGATAACTGTGAGAGCAGACTCTCAGTCCTACTTGTCACGCTCGAATTGTGCTTCTTAGGCATTTCGGGCATGAATATATGCACTTGTTTCTTGCCTTTGGCCAGGTCCGGTATCAATTTCTTGCTAACTAACTCCGCGTACTGTTTCTCGACAGCGCTCCTTTCGGTCGCGACTTTCTGTCGTGCCTCCAGCACATTGACCCGTATGTCTCTTTTTGTTTTGGCGTCCTTTGTTTTTGGCGCGTCGCGTAGCGTGATCTTGTTCCGTGACTGTCTCGCGTAGTTTTCAATCGTGGCCGCCGATGTGGGTACATGGTAATCGTGACGATCAATACCACTTTGCTGTGTCCTCGCCGAATCGGTTTTCGGCGTTTTCGCTTCCTCCTTAGCTCTCAAGTCGATAGTCGTTTTCGATTTGCTGAGATTGTGATTGCGCTTCTGTATCTCCGGCCAGCTGTGGCGCGGCTGCGACATGCGCTCGCCGTTTTCCGGGGCGAGCAAATCTATTTTACCTGCCAAATCTAGCCATTGCAATACCCTGTCGGATAGATCTGTGTTTTCCTTACAGTCGTTCCTCGCCGTTCGGTTGCTCCGAAACGCCTTCATGTTTAAACAGAGGCTGTTATACTTGGAGCGGCTGCTGTCAAACTCGTAGATAGGTTGCGAGTTCGCTTTCAGCAAGAATTCGTCCTCGGATTCTTGATCCAAGTCATTTAGATTCAGCTCCTCAATGTCAGGGTGACTTTTCGGTCGTATTCCGAAACTGGACTTATCGCTCGTGATGACAAGGCTCAACTTCCTTAGATCGGAGTCTTCGCGGCGCGTCCTGGTTTTGGTGTATTGTGTCGTGCTGGCAGAGGAGTGGGGTCTCCTTTTCTTCAGTTTGGCGTAGTAGGGGTCGTCATTGGTTAATAAAGCGTGCCGGAAGCCGTCGACCCAGACCGTGCGGACGTACATAGGCCGCTGGGATGACTGCCAGAGAGCGGGCATGGTCCCGCCCCTACGGGCCATATGGCGACACGCGATGTGTGCGTGAACTTGCGCCCATAATAATTGATTATCGATGCGGTCCTGAAATTGAAATGGCTGTGTCAATAAAAGACTGTCGGCTGGATTTGGTTCGCGCGATTTGCGTCGGCTTGAGGTCGGTTATTTCAGGTAAATTTTGTGTAAACTATATTCTTAATACTGTAAACATTGTTCGAAATATATTTCAGTGGCGGGAAAGTGAGAATGGTATTTAGAGTGAAACCAATATGGTTCGATTACCGCTGCTGTATCCCATAGATTACAAGTGTCGATTAGGGACCTAAATAATAATAACCTATAATATCACCCATCTTTCTGCTAATACCTATAAGATCGTTACCTCGCTCTCTATCTTACTTAACGTATATACGCATACTTGTACAACTCAAATTGTCAAGTGTTTCATACCTCAGTCGGCAAAAACAGAACCTGTTTGTCCGTCCGTTAAGACGATTTTCGTATTGGCCGGAGAATCAAAACCTATAGGGCACTTCCAGTTGTCCTAGAAACTAGACAATCGGACGAAGGCAACTCTTTCGGCATAGTCAATAAAGTCTGAAAATATACCATTCAAAAGAAACAAGGGCCACGGAGTTTAATTGGTAAAACAAATATACTAATAAATAATAATAAAATTCTTTATAACATTCCTTGGCCAAAAATGGTTTTATTCATACTACATAACACAATACAAATACTTTTTATTAAATTCAAACGTATTTTTAATTTCATTTACCGGTGAAAATCAAGAGGCCCTTATTTTCTTTTGACTGTATATTATTTTTTATGCTGTCTAGACATAAGGTAATAACCATTCTAAAATGACCACTGCATAAATCTTGCTTAAGAGCAGGGATCTGCTAACACAGTAGTTAAACATATCTTCAAATTTGTACAGAACCCTCAGAGCGCGAGTCCGACTCGCACTTGGCCGGTAAACATGATATTAGTAGCAAAAAGGTAC